>NW_006799956.1:2089272-2216148 GCF_000485575.1 Poecilia formosa
AAAAAAATAAAATAAAATACACGGGTTCAGGTTCTGCTGACTTTTGCAACCTTTTCACTTTGTTTGAAATAGCAGCTTAAATAAGCATAAATGCTGGTAATTAGATTATGTTGCCACATATTGTTGTAAACCTTCGGCAAGACGAGAAGTGAGTGGTTTTTAGAGGGATTAGTGGTGTTTTAAAAAGGAGTAAAGACTATGTCTTTAGGTCAAATTCACACATATATGTTAAAAATAATTAAAAGTAAGTAGATTTTTAATTTTAAGCTGACTAAAGTTGAGATTTGTGAAAAATCTAAAAAGATAAATGTAACTTTTATTGCTGAAGCTAAATTTTGCAGTTAAATTTTTGCTAACATTTTTTTTTGTTTTTTTTTTTTATTATTATTTATTTGCACAATTTTTTACCTTTTTGTTCTCTGACATGTGTCTATCTTTAAATTAAATTTAAATTAGATTTGTATTGTGCAGCACTTCGTTCAGCCCCGCCATTTGCCTTAATGGTCTTTATAAATATAATAATAATATATATATTTTGGTATTCAAAACTAATTCCAGTTGATTACCGTTATTTATACATGTTAAAAAGTAATTATTTTGTATTAAAATCACAATGATTGATGCCCTGAATAATGCATTCATGCATGCTTTAAATTCATATGTGCTTTTATTTATTTTGACAGGACCTTTTGCTGAAAATCTTCCTGTTTTCCGCGTGTTTTAAACGTGACATCTTGCAGATTTCTATTTTTCTTAGTCAGTGGCCAATAAGCTGAAGAAGAACCATATTGGTTTTGCTATATTTATGCCGAGTGAACAGGATGGTAACGAGGGTAAACTAAATCTCCAAAGCTCATGGTTGAAGAATTGCAGCAAACAGAGGCATCTTGAGATCAATAAGTCTAAAAGTCTAATAAAAGCATGCCTGAAGAAAATCTTCTCTCTCTGCATTACCATTAAAAAAATTTAATTGTGTGCTGTATGCTGTCTAATGTAGGCCTACTGAACTGTTTGGTCAGATGAGATTCAGGTTATGCAGCAAACAGTCATGTTGGTTTGGCTTAAAAAAAAAGTGACATGCTTAACATCGACTTATGGCTCCTGTCGAGTTTGATTTATTTCGTTTTCTCAAAAGCCCCTTGTACTTTGGTGCAATGCTTTTTGTCATAAGTTCTTTGAAATCTGAAATGAAAATAAAAGTCTCAACAGAAAGCTAAATGTGGGCCATTACTCCGTTTTCACAGGAAATTGGTCCAAAATGTCGGCTATCATTGTGAAACGTAATAGGGAAGATTGAGGGTTGTCCAGTCGACACAGGGGAGCTGTTTTTACTGAAAAATTGCAAAATAAAAAATATATATATTTTTTAATTTGTTTAATTTTTGGGGGGAAAATCCATCATTTCTTGATGTTTTTTCCCATTATTTTATGATTTTGCTCAAGTGTGAAATTTTTCTGCTGTGATACAAATTATTTTAAGGCTTTAATCTTTACTAGAGACGCCAGCTGCAGAAACTCAGACATGATTTTATGAGACTAATTTTTTATATTTTGTTTTGCAGTAAAATAATGCTCATTGTTAATGTGTCATAATGAACAAAACTGTTCAAAACCATTTAAAGCTGACCTAACGGGAACGTTGAAATTCAGATAGAAAAACTTGTCAGCCTAATCATTCAGGTCAAATTATTTCCTAGTAAAATAAGAGAAAATTTTCAAAGTAAATCTGTTTTTAAACAGTGTGGCATTTAAATGATTTAGATAAATCCTCATTAGGTTTGGAAGCATTAACAGGAAGCTGATCACGCTGAAGTTTATTACCTTTTAGGAAACGCACGGCGTCATCGCGCAGCCCTGGTGGCTTTCTGTGTGCAATGTGTGTGCACGCGTGTGTGCGCGTGTTTTCGTGTGTGTTTTCTCCTCTCTCCAGTGAGACACTATGCAGTCTAATCACATTTTCACATGATGCTCTTCTGATGTGCTTCGTCCTCCGTCCTGGCTTGATGAGATTACGGTCTCACAATCGGGCAGCTGTTTCCAGTAAACATAGTTGCCGGTTTCAGCTACAACCCCCCCAACATCTGGGTGACCCATTTTATGGAATTATTATGACTAATCTCTTCAAATTTCCCAAATTCATGTGTACCTTTTGACTTTTGGATTTCATCCATCTGTCATAAAGCTGAATAGGTTTGTGTTTGGGTTTTTATGTTGTTTGTTTTGTTTTTTTAGTGTGTGTGTGTGTGTGTATTTGTGTGTGGGGTTGTGCTTTAGCTACTGTCTCACGATGAAGCTATCCTACTTTATCACCAATAGGGAGCGCATTGTTATCAAAAATTAATATACTGTTGAAGATGACTTTGAATTCACACCCCATTTTGATAATTTATCACATTACAATCACAGGTTTCACCATACTGTTTTTTTTTCCTAGAATTTAATGTGAAAACAAAAGTAGTGCATGATTGTAAAATGGGAGGTGAATGAGGCATTGTTTTCAAACTTTTTGCAAATAAAGCTAAAAAAATTGGTGACTTTGCATTTACGTTCAACCCCCTTTACATTAACATTGCTAAGTAAAATCTACTACACCTTATTTTCTCGAGACATAACCCAATTGGTACATTAGATAACTTTGAAGAGCATAGATTTGTAAGCGATAACCCCCAAACTTTAAACCTGTTAAGGCACTGCCTTTCACCTAAACTGACGTAACAAGCAAGAAAATCTGTTTTCTGAGAGGGAAACAGCACAAATGTGGAAGACGTTAATCTGATCAGATGAGACCACACATCCTTAAAAAGTCTTAAACTCATAAAAAAAAGTAAGTTGGTCTTTAATTTGTTAATCACAGGTCTTAAATCTTTACAGAACTATTTAATCCCGTATATTCTATGTGTATATACAGTCCACCACAGGATAACATAAACAGTTCTCAGATTTATATTTGTAGAAAAAAGTTTGACAACCATTAATTATCACATTGCAGAGTTGCATCAATACTTTAGCAAGGTTAGGCCAACCAGGAATCTTTTGTTCCCCGACCGAAACGTAAGACTTCTCCTCCAAGAGGAAGACTTTTGATGGACAGGCCATTGTTTTGCAGCCCGGTGCCGCTGTGTTATTGCAGCAGGGCTGTCGGTATTACATTTCATACGAGGGGTGGTCAGGGAGCGGGCAGCCCAGGCAAGTGCAGTCAATAAAGGAGGCCA
Source organism: Poecilia formosa (assembly GCF_000485575.1). Classification (NCBI taxonomy): domain Eukaryota; kingdom Metazoa; phylum Chordata; class Actinopteri; order Cyprinodontiformes; family Poeciliidae; genus Poecilia; species Poecilia formosa. Next base: position 2,092,485 of record NW_006799956.1, read on the forward strand.
CCCACGTGGCCAATGGCTCCAGCAGGCACTATGGCGGCTAAATATTATGGAAAGACAGTGTCTAGGAAAACGATCTCCACCAGACACTGTTATTTAAGTCAGAAACCCTCCAATAATGTTAAAAGATCAGCCCAATAGTAAGTACAAACACAAAATCTTACAAACTATTTTTGGTCTAGTTTCTAGTGCAAATATCTTGGCACACTTGACAAAAGACAAAACTAACTTACAAGTAACTTCAGCAAGAAATCAGAGCTAATACTGATTTTTAAAAAGTCAATATTTTGACTAATCTAGTGTCAGATTATTTCACTTATAACTACTGCAGTACTATTCCCATCAGTATTAATGAATTAACTTAAAACTAGCTTCTATATATATCTTGCTGAAAAGTTTCCTATAGATTAGTTTTGACTTATTTCAAGTGCACACTGCAAAAACATAAAATCTTAAGTATTTTTGGTTTATTTTCCAGTGCAAATGTCTTAGTACTCTTGAAATAAGGCAAAACTATCTCAAAAGTAACTTTCCAGCAAGATATAGACGATTATTTTAAGAATTCCTTAATATTGTTGAAAAAGAACTCATTCTGCTGGCAGATAAATTATTTTATAACATGGTGGAAAATGTCTTGTTATAAGTGAAATAATCTGCCAGCGGAACTGGTGCATTTTCATCAATATTAAAGAATTATTTACTTAAAACAAGCATCTCAAAGTTACTTTGAAGCTATTTTTGTCGTATTTCAAGTTTCCTGAGATATTTGCACTAGAAACTAGACCAGAAACACTTAGTAAAATCTTGTGTTTTGGCAGTGTAATACTACGACAATAGACTGCACAAAAATACTGGGTAACATTTTGGTGTTTTTGCATCGTTTTCACTTCTTTTGTCAGTTAAATCCTATAGAAACACCTGAGGTAAACCTTCACCCCTTCAAACGGTCGGATGCCACGTCTTCCTCAGGCCTCAGTCACTTCGCCACTGACCCCTTCTTCTTCTTCTTCTGCTTCTTCCTCACACACCTGTCGCTGCTCCCTTCGTATCTCATTGTAAATCTTGGTGATAATAATAATAATAGCTTTAATTTAGAGTCAATGCTTGGCGCCGTTATTGCCGTTTTCAGGACAGACGTGCCGTCTGCGTCTGCATCCCATCGTCCTTTGTGTACGTTTTGCTGTTTTGTCTCTGAGCCTGTGGATTGAGGTAACCCTTTCTGCATTGTGCTCCACAGGAGATCGTGCTGGTTTTGTTCTTTGGCACCGAGTATGTGGTCCGGTTGTGGTCGGCCGGCTGCCGCAGCAAATATGCGGGCATCAAGGGACGCCTCCGCTTTGTCAGGAAGCCCATATCAATCATAGGTGCACCTGGCCTTTCTCTTTTGTTCTCATTAAGTCGCAATGAAAAGTGGTTTTTATACGTAAATCACCTATTGGATGATTCCAGTGCTAATTTAATTTTTTTGTGCCTCTCGCCATTTTATTAAATCTCAAAGTTGAATTTTTGCTTGTTTTCCCGTTTCTTTCTCACAGATTTAATAGTTGTGATTGCCTCCATCATCGTGCTCGGCGTGGGGTCAAACGGGCAGGTGTTCGCCACGTCCGCCATCAGGTACCGTAGCGGTTTTTAGAGGCTGATTCACCGAGTGACACGGACTCGGATGAATGTGACCGACAAGGTGGCCCTGTGTTGTTCCAGGGGCATCCGCTTCCTGCAGATCCTGCGCATGCTGCATGTGGATCGACAAGGAGGGACGTGGAGGCTGCTGGGATCCGTCGTTTTTATTCATCGACAGGTGGGTGAAGGAGAAAAGTCTGAAAAGTCAAAGAAGACGCGATTCAAGTCTTACACAGTCGATCTGTCACGTTTACAGTTCCTGGCAAATGTATTCAGACCCTTGAACTTTTACCAATTTGTAGATATTTCATTGTAATTGTGTGATGTATCAACTTAGGTAGCATATAATGATTACAATCTCTTACCAATTAAAATCTGAACACTGAGGTGTGTAAAGGTGCAGAAAAAATATTCTATAGTGTATTAGTCTATTCTGCTGTTCACATAAAATCTACTATCATAACTAAGAAAAAGCCAGGCGGCTAAGCTAACGTAGCACTGCTAATTTAAGTGTTTTATGCTCAAACCTATTTTTGTTTAAATATAGACTGATGGATTCTGATGCAGTATAGAGACTTACAGACTCATTTTAAAGACATGCTCTATTTGTTTGCACTGTTTTTCCTCTGGTCAGTCACATCATTTACACAGAATCTCTAGACAAGTGGTTCTTAACCTTTTGTGAGGTACCGAACCCACCAGTTTCATATGCGCATTTTCTTTAGTAAAAATACCGTATTTTTCACTGAACTAGAGTCTAGTTGGGGCACCCCAAGATCACTAAGTCTTCTGAAAAGGTAGAGTCTCTGAGAACAGTTCTTCAAAATATAGTCGGCGTTTTCAGCAAAGTTGAGCTGACTGTCCAGGAACGACCCAAGGTATTTAAAATTTGCCACAGTTTCAACAGGTCTTGTTTAGATCATTTAATTAGCTCTACATTCTTAAGAGAATGAAAAATTAATAATAAATAATAAAGACTTTGCGGTATTCTGATTTAGTAATGTAATTATATTAGTTGTGTTACCACCCCCACGCCACTAGAGGCAGTACCAACCCTGAAAAGATGCAACTAAGGAGCAGATTTAGAAGTACACTAAAAGCTACAGAATTTGGTAAAAACTGAGTTTTGCTGAAGTAATTAAAGACACAAGTTCAAATCCATGCTGAGAGTGGAGCTCCTTCAATCAGTGCTCCTCTGCAGCTCGGATTGGCTCAGCAATGTAACGTGATCCTCTGCAGCAAGTGATGGCAAAGCGGGGCGTCATCACGACTTTACACAAGTGTGTCTTTACCTCCGCGGCAGAGGCTCCGCCGAACCCCTGGGGTTCGATCGAACCCAGGTTAAGAACCACTGCTCTTGACATTTTGAATAGAAAATTTGTTTTTGAATCGAATCGTGAAACTAAAAATCGAAATGGAATCGCTAGACAGTGATGTGTATATATTTTTAGCCCCGAGTTGAACTTACCTCAGCTAAGGCCTAAGCTTTCAGCTAAAGCCTAAACTTTTGCTAGTTTAGGCTTTAGCCTAACTAGCAACTCACAACTACCATTCCACCTCACAACTGGATAATCGGACAAGGGCATCACGTCTTGACTTTGACTGGGCCAATTTATGATAGTTATTCTGTTGGAAAGTGAGCCTGTAGCTCAGTCTTAAGCTTTTTCCAGCCTTTGTCTTCAATGTCGCTGAATTTAACGCAGTCCATCTGACCAGCTGAACAAAACAACAACAACAAAAAAACATCCCCCTAGCATGATGCTGTTGGCACCATGTTTCATGGTGAGTAGGGGACAAAAAGTTGTTTGGTTCTTGTCATGGTTTGTGGCAAATTCCAAATGGGAGACATTTCAATATTTTCTTTAGTAAAAATACCGTATTTTTCTATAAGTCGCTACTTTTTCCCCACTCTTTGAACCATATCGGCTTGAAGCCCGGTGCAGCTTTTCTGTGGATTTTTCTTCAACCGCCAGGGGGCGCTTTAGCAGGAAGGGAATCATTGGAAGTCAAAATTGGAAATCAAAGAAGAAAGTGCTGATTTTATAAGTTGTTTGCCAACCGCCATAAAACAAAAAGAAGAAGAAGAAAGTGCTGATTTTCATTTAGTACAAGCACATGCTAGCAGCAGGCACGACAGAGAAATTTCTTCAGATTCATACCCCCTGATCATGGAAATCACACGAAGAAGTTCATATGATGCAGATTTTAAGTTGAAGGCTGAAGATCTGGCAGTAGAGATCGATAGCTGCTAAGCTCGGGTTGAAGGAATCCATGGTTCGGCGTTGGAGACGGAGGGCTGCATCCTTACCAGCATATTTCACAGACTTGTGAAAAACCGAGAGCAGCGGAGATATCATCGGCTTATATCCCGGTGCGGCTTATATACGTACGTTTTCAGTCTATTTTCTTTCTTTTTTTTTTTTTTTTACTTTATAGATGCGTCTTATAGTAAGGTCCGGAAAATACGGTAGTTTAAAATCACACACTATTTTTTTTGTATCATACAATTTCAATAAAATCCAATAAGGTTCTAACATGGCTAAACATAAAGAAGTTTAAGTGTTTTTTTGTTTTGTTTTTTCTGTGGGGAACAAAAGGCGCAGGCATTACTATTGCTTGTACACAGAGTTAAAATCCCCATTAAATTTCCTCCTCGTGACATGGCGGTGTGCGTGCGTGAGCAAAAATCTATGGCAGATCTGGCTTTATAAGGAGAAGAAAAGGAGCAGTCAACCTTCACCGCTGTTTTTCTTTCTCCTCTTTATCATCGTACACTTGTTTTAGATTTCTCTCTTGTTGATGCACAATGGCGTCAGAGTAACGCTCTTTTCTTTAATCCCTGGAGAATGCTGTGTGCCTTTCGTTGGGTCAAACCTGACATTCACGTCTTTGACACACAAAGAGGTGTGGAACCTGACATTGAGCCTTAAGTGGAGAGGGTCATTAACCTACTTGTAAGAGTGAGTCCGATGTGATTCTTTGCCTTTTCTGTGTTGTTGGGTGATATGCTCCGTTTAGTCGAAATGCATTGCTCGTTAAAGAAGCAGATAGAGAAGGAGTGCCTTCAGATCTTCACTGTTGCTCTCCATGTCTTTCACACAAGCTATTTTCTCTTCTAGTGTCTAATTTACAAAGCACGGAGCACTAATGGTTTACCGGTGCAGCGAGTGCGGACATGTGGCGGTGGCTCAGTGGGAAGCTGTCTTGGGACCTGAAGATTGTGGGTTTGATTTCATCTTCCTCATGCCACATGTTCATGTACCCTTGGGCAAGGCACCTAATTTCAAGTTGCCTGACTGAGTCTGAATGTTCAAGATTTTGGTAAAAGTTACTATGGTGTAAAGTACTTCTGGTGGTCCCATTTACCATTTTTGCATCAGGTCATTATGTTCCATCTTTGAAATGTGACTGCCAAAAAAAATAACACCCAATTTGGTACAAAAGTGAATGAAAGAAGGAAAAGCTCAGACATCTGTGTATGGAAAAACTCTCATCGGATACATAAGGAGACAATGCCAGAGCACGGTTTCCCCCCAGAAAACTTTCTAAGGCAGTCATTCATCCAGCGGCCCATTGTGTTTTTGAGTTTAATAACTGTTTAAAGTTGACAGGAAATTTGAAAATATCACTTGATAATTATGTATTATTGAAAGATGGGGAAGATTACTACCTGAACACCAACTGTAAAGTCTTAAAACATGCAAACATTTTAAAAAGACTTAAATAAATGAGCAATGCTTAGCCTGGTGGGGTCACAAGTAAAGCCTGGTGACCCGTCAGGCTTATAATACACTGGGGCAAACCCTGAGATGTTTGCTCTTGTGCGCCTGCAAAGTAAAAAGAAAAAAAATTATAATTTATTCATTTAATTGTTTCCCACAAACCTAAAAAGCAATAAATAAAGTAAAAGAAAAGTATCGAGTCCATAATTTGTTTTCTTGATTGATATTTCACTCAAGAAATCAAATGTGCTTCTTAGTTTCTGTCCCAGATGGAGGACAGAAACACTTTTATTTCTCGGTTGTTTTCTCTTTTATCGCACAGGAGCGAGACAGAAACAGATAACCCAAACGTGTCGATGCTCAAAGCCGAGTGTTAGAATCATGTCAAAGCATTGAGCCTCCATTCTGTACTTTATTTCACCGTTTCTTCTCTTCCCGACTGTCGTTTTCCCTCAGGAGCTGATCACCACCCTGTACATCGGCTTCCTGGGCCTGATCTTCTCCTCGTACTTCGTCTACTTGGCGGAGAAGGACGCCGTGGACGAGGAGGGCAAGACGGGCTTTTCCAGCTACGCTGACGCGCTGTGGTGGGGCGTGGTAAGGCAGCAGACTGAAATGCTTCGTGCTCAGAGAGTCTTAGAGGATTCTTAAAGCAATCGCCAAAATGTTTCAGACCATCTAGCAAATGTAGCAGCTTCAAAATGGAAGTTATTTTATTTATTAGGTGGGAAAAGCTATCCAGACCAGCTTGACTCAGTGTGAAAAGTAATTGCACTCTAAGCGTAATGACTAGTTGTGTCATAACAAATTACATCAAGTGTGTGCGATGGGTCACTGTGGCCCAGTTTTCAAGTGTTTAAGGTCATGCCACAGCATTTGAATTGCATTTATGTCCAGACTTTAAGTAGGCCACTCAAAATCCTCCTTCATCTTTTTCTTAGACATTAAATACTGCACTTTTTTGGGATGTTTTGGCTCATTTTGTCTCTTGAGCTCGAGCTTAAGGTCACAAACTGACAACTGGGCATTTCTGCTAGAGAGCTGAACGCATGGCTCCATAATTTACAGCAAATCACCCAGATCTGAAGCAGCAAAGCAAGGCTACACTATTACAGTACCACCACCTCTGAGATCCCCTAAGGTTCTTTTTCCTCAAACTTCATACTGGGCATCCATAGGAACTGAACCACGTCACAGAACCAGACCCAGACATGGAGAAGCAGCGTTCAGCTCCACCGATCTTGAACAAACTTCCAGAATCCTTTCACTCATCAGTCTGCAGAACGTTTTGCTGACATTTGTGTTATTTTTGGTCAGTAATGGTTTTGACCTTGGAGCTCCTGGCCATTTGTTGCCCAGTCTCTCTCTTTTTTTTTTATTTAAATTTTTTTTTTTATTGTTGGATTATGAACAATGACCTCAGGTGCTACAAGTGAGGCCTTTAGAGCTGATGACCTCATAGGTCAAGCACTTCCTGAACCAGTGGAAATGGTCACTCTGTGGAAAACGGTTTTCACTGTGGGTCTCAAAGTTTTAGAAACGCCTCCCTCTGAAACCTTTTCTAGACTCATCTGTTGTTGAGCTGCTTCAGCTATCGATTTTACTAAATGCCATCGGGCAGCTTCTGTTAAAGCGGCTTCTTAACTCTACGTGTCTGGTAGCAGTCGGGCTTCTGAAAACCGCTTTTGGGTTTTAAGGTTATGCTAGTCTGAATTTTAAAATGAGTCTTTAATGATCTGAGACATTTAGGTGCAACAAGAAAGCGACATCAGAAGAAATCTGTACGGGAGAAATACGTTTTCACGGCACTGTGTAGCCAGAATCATGAATAATACGGCTGAAGTCGGCCCCCTCGCTGGAAAGGTCACGACCAAAACGCAAAACCAAAAACCAGAATTTGTTCTGTTGTTAAAGAGCAAAATTACAGTTAAAAAGCACATTTAATTGAGAAATTGAATGTGGTCGGCGTAACTGGATGAGCGATCGTTTTATTTCTCGGTCGTTTTCTGTTTTATCACTCAGGAGCGAGACAGAAACAGATAACCCAAACGTGTCGATGCTTTCCCCGACGCTCTGTGTCTCTTTCACTCCCGCGTTGAAGGCTCGGGTTTCCAGAGGAGTTAATTAAACTTTTGAATTGAAAGTGCGGAATAATGAGAAACCTATGGCAGGCCTTGTGCAGGGGATCAGCCTGACACAAAGAAGACGGTAATAAACCATTCACCTCTTGCATCTTTGCCTCAAAGGACTTTTAGAGCACCGATATAAAGTGTCAGTTCCCTTAATTAAAACTTTAATTGCGGGGTTGCTACCTTTATGTAACACGGGGTTACGAGGGTCGCGTCGCTCCTCCCCTGCTACGCGCAGGCTGTTATTTGTGATTTCTTCTTCTTCTGCTTTCTTTTTTCTTTTTTTTTTTTTCTGTTCACAGCACAGAGGAAAAAGAACCGCACTCTGGGATTTGCACTTTGTGGTTTTCAGAAACTGTAGACTCGAGAGTCATGATATGCGCTTATAATAGGTGGAGTAAGGAATGCAGGCGCTGTGTGTGTGTGTGTGTGTGTGTGTGCGCGTGTGTGCGCCTGTGTGTGTGTGTGTGTGTGTGTGGCTGTGTGTGTGTGTGTGTGTGTGTGTGTGCGTGCGCACGCGTTTGCTGAAATGACACTGTGCTGATGGGAACCTGCTAAGCTTTTCCACAGCGCATTCCTTCTCTTGGCATAATCTGGACGTTCGGATGTGCAGGTGCACCGCACAGCTGGAGGACGAGCCGATGCTATGATTCATATCCCAAACTCCTTACCCCTAAAGCCTCGCTCTCCTCCCACAGACCGTCTTTTTCTTTTTCCTTTTGCCTGTTGCTGATGGTTAGATAACGGGGCTCATTTCTGTTTACACTCCACGGCGTTATTAGATTTAGATCCATACAGCGGGCTACATTGCTGCTGATATCAATGGTGGACAAAGTACTCAACTCTACTTGAGTGAAAGCGTTAACACTTGTCGTCAACTGGGTGATACAAAAAGTCTGTGCCACTTGTAAAACCTTCAGCACAAAAGCGCAATAAAAATATTTTCATTCTACTTGTTCTTCTTTTCTTTAAAATGTCCCCACACCAGAAAAATGTCAAAACAAAAAAAAAAAAGAGGAGAAACTCTTTTCTTCTGCCCACAAATAGCAACACAGGTAACAATAAGTAATGCCAACATACGTAGAACCACACAAAACACCAAACCAGTGCATCCATTTGACCACAGCTGCACTGATTTCTCCACTGCTGGAATCTTGTCTGAACGAAAACGGAAACTCAACTGTGATTGGTTCCCCTTTTTGTGACAAGCATAGCAATATGATTTAAGAGAAGGAAATTTAAAAACACACATACACACACACACACACAATGTGTCAGAACAACCAAAACAACCAATCAGTGTGTGGGGTACATCTATGGGATCGATCAAGTGATGAGCTCAAACTAACTACAAATATAAACCAGCTTTAAAAAAAAAAATACCTGGACAAAAATGAACTGATTGGAAAATATGGGCAAAATTGGGCCTTGTGGATGTGAATAATGTGTGAATAACAGTAAGTGATCAGAGTGTGAGGCCTGAGAGTCATTTAAGATTTTAACTGGTGTGGAGACTGGAATGAATTTGATGAGAAGTGCAGCAAAACATAAGATTTCTTTTTTAATTTTCTATCTGCTCCATTTTGAACAAATTGTGCAAAATTGCATGTCAGCTGGCATGACTATTTGTCTCATATGTATTTATGTTTTTCCTGTTGGAGGAATCGGATCCCCACTCTGAAACCATGGCAGCGGCTGTCAGCATCACATTAAACCTCAATATTTACATTAAAGTCTGTACGCTGTAAGGCCCTGTACATAATTTAAAAACCAGCCCTCTGACGTGTGTGTGTGTGTGTGCGTGTGTGTGTGTGCGCGTGTGTGTGTGTGTGTGTGTGTGGCTTTGGAGCAGTTTTGGCCCCACACTCTACAATCTGAATGAAAGGACCTGTTTTGTGAATAGAGCATTCCACTCTTATGTCAGGAGGACATTGTTTAGTCATCGGATTTGTGGATGAGTGATTAAATCCCCCCGGAGCTCCGCCCAGCCCTAACATACACCAGCCCGCCTCTCCCGCCTCCCCTCTTTGTTTCTTTTACCCTCAAAGCTCTTTAAAGTATCTCACCTTACATCGGCCGCTTTGTGTCGGTGGCGCAGCGGTGGCTCGCCCGCCGATGCCCCACAGACACCCAGGCTAAGCCGAGCGCGCTCTGAATGTGTCAGAACTGGCTCGGCTTTCAGAGCGGGGCGCACATGCGAGCGCGAGAGCTATTTGTTTTCCCTCCTCAGCCCTGCAAATTCCTGCACTCAGTGAGGATTAGTGGATGGGAATCTCATTCCCACCCCCCCCGAAGAAGAAAGAAACCCAAATGCCTCCGCAATCGTTCAGACAGTTGTGGGGCAACTCGACAATGGCCGATGAACTTCTTTATTGTCCAAATCAAGTTTTAGGGTCTTTGAAAGACCGTTTTATAGCGTTTCCATTTAATTAAAATGAAAGGGGGTTTAATATAGCTGTTTTATTTGACATTAAAGTTTCATTTTAAACGAGACCTCTGTAGTAAACGTGTAATAATTCACCCAGCTTTCATTCTCATGAAAGCTTCATGAGTCGGATTGGGGTTTTTTGTTTTGGATAACCGTGGTTGATATGAGAAAATCTCAAATCATTGTTTATTTATTTTTTCCCTTAGGTGACCGTCACCACCATCGGATATGGAGACAAAATTCCTCAGACGTGGATAGGGAAGGCCATCGCCTCCTGTTTCAGCGTCTTTGCTATCTCGTTCTTCGCTCTCCCTGCTGTAAATACAATTTTGTCTAGATCCATATGTGCAGTTTTGCATTTGGATGTGTTATGATGTACTTATAGCCTCTAAATTCAAAGCAAAATATTTGAAGATTAAAGTTGTACTGTACTTTTCCCATTCAGGGGATTTTGGGTTCAGGATTTGCCCTCAAGGTCCAGCAGAAGCAGCGACAGAAGCACTTCAACAGGCAGATCCCTGCTGCAGCCTGCCTCATCCAGGTAGTCGCCATGGAAACCGGCATCGCTTTCTCCTTAAACAAGTGGAAGCGTTTCTATTTGACGTGTATCCCTGGTAAAATTGACCAAAGTCATTTCTTACCAACAATTTTTCGGCAGTCAAATTAAATCCAAAGCTGAGACAAAAATGAAATTGATTCTTCTCGCCACAAAGTGGAAGATTCAAACAAGTTTGAAGGTGATAATAATAATAATAATAATAATAATAATAATAATGCATTTCAAAACACCCAAAGACACTTTATAACATTAAAAACACAAATTAAGCAGTAAGAAAAATGCCAATACCAACACAAAACCATGAATTAACTAAAAAATTAAAGTGTGAAGGCGTATTGTGTTCAGTTAGACTTTTTCTTTTTACAATTTTATAATTTGCTATGCTCCTTTGTCTTCATTATGAGTAATTCTACTTCCTGTCAGCCAAATCAACCGAAACGCCCCCCACGCTCTCCAGGTCAGATCATACAGGCGAAAAGTGGAAGAATTTTTCAAAATGCCGACTTCGAGATCCAACATGGCAGCTCCATGTTGGATCCTTGCCTCAACAATTGTATGCTGTGGTGAAAACATGTTTATTTTACAAGACACACCTGTAATAGTACATCAAAATCAATGCCCCGTGTAGCGACTGCAACTCTAAACTCAGCAAATTAAAAATGGTATGAGAAAACTACAGCTTAAATAATATAATAGGTGTGAACAATGGCTACTTGGGTTAACCCTAAACCCATTTTTCTTCTGCTTGACTACTACGCTCTGCTTTTTGCTTGTCTATCGTAGCATTTGTGTGAAAGGGGATGCTTTTATAAAGCGTTGTTCTCTATTTATGAACAGTGCTAAACCAGCATTAATATGTAAAGCATTGATTTTCTTTCATACTATAAACAATGTCTACCTTTCTTATCTCACCCATGTTTTTTACCTGGTGGTTATTATCTCCTATACTGATCAAAGGGCTCCAATGGATATTATGGCATTTTAGCCAAATGACTTTAAAAGTGTGTCAGCAGATGCCTGAACAGATCGTAATCTGATTGGTACACAGTCACTAAGATTCACCTGCATAGCGCTGGCTGTAACTAGAAACCAGTGGCTGTTTAATATTGTGTCGCGCGCCGTATTTATTAGCGTCGGAGATGTGGCTGCACCAGAACGCCAAAGCGGGCCGTTTAGATTTGCGGCGTTCGTTCGATTTTTTTTTCCCTTTTTGTCGTCTGTGTTTTCCAGACACTCTGGAGGTGTTACGCTGCGGAGAAACCGAACGGCTGTGCTGCTACGTGGAAAATGTACGTCTTGACTCCAGAGGGTGTGGCCGCAGCGCAAGCAGACAACGGCAGTCCGAGCATCAAGAAGCTGAACCTGGCGGTAACTGCTTCCTCGCTTCAGTTCACCCGAACTGTTTGTTAAAATGCACATTATGCATTTGGCCAGCGAGTTCCTCAGAACCGAGCTGAATGACGTCAGACGCTGCCGGGTTGCGTTACCTCATATTGCATGTGTATTGTCCTTTTTGTGCCGTTCACCTTTTGCAACAATATTAGCTGTACTGTGCGGAGACCATAAAGCATAAAAAGGGCGAGCAAAGTTCCCACTAATACACACACACACGCTGAGGGACACAATGCCCAGAAAACACAAATACCCACACACACACACACAGCAGCTCCTCCTACCCCAAAAGGCTTGACTCCAGCAGGATGACTCGAGGCCTTTGTCTTCGCCGGACAAAAACCCAGTCAGTTGAGATGATGTCACCGCCGCCTTTCTCATGGGAGTAAACCTTTGTCAAGTAGTACAACGACAAAAAAATCTTTGTGTCGCGTTGGGCCCACACGTATTGGAGAGAATGAAGGCTGTTTCCGCTCTTTTCTGTTTCGGCATGTGACTTTCTCCTCTGTCTTTCCTCCCTTCTGCCTCTTCTCGGTCTTTCAAGATGCTTCCCCAGATTGTCCTGTAGCCGACTCGCTGTCTCTCTCCTCTCTCTTCTCTTCTATTGTTTCTTTTATTGATCATGCTTTTCCTTCGCTCTCTTCCTCTTCACAAATTTTCACAAAGTGCGTCACTGTCGTCTTATCGTTTTGTTTTCTTGTGAACCGTTCGCCACTCTTTTGTAATTTCCATCAATGACTCAAGACGTCATTTGTCCGTTTAGGCGTAACTGCATGTGAATGCCCCAGTCTGGCCCAGTCAATCTAAATACGGAGCTACGTTGAAAGGTCACCTTCGTAATTTTGACTGTTTGCTCCGCGGATCTGCCTGGAGACGGCACGCTCACTGAGTCGCCTGGTACGCAGCTATGATTTCACTCCACTAAACAAGAGATTAAGCAGGCAACACTTATATCATCACAGCCTGAGTTCATGATTTGGTAAGACTGGGATGTGTAATGGAAGAAACGCTTTGTGTTAAATCATTGTCGCTGGCACGGCCTGGCCTTTTTACACCAGGGCGAGCGGCTGAATGGGTTCAGTTATTATTCTGAGAAAATTCTTGTCGAACACTTTCCCAAACACCTGCAAAAGATCCAAATCAAATGGACTGTGCTTTTTAGTGGGCTGGCTGTTGGACACCAGCGTTTACAGAAAAAGGGGAAACGACAGCAGAACACCACTCCGGGAAAAAACCCCCCACAAAAGTAGTAACGGCTCAGGCTGGTGGTGATGTAACACTATGGAAGACATTTCTTGGCACTTTTTGGGCTGCAGCAAACTGTCTGAGTGTTGCTGCAGATCACAGAGCATCCATCTTCTGATGGCCACTTCCACCAGGATGCATCTCCACGTCACAAAGCAGCATGGCAGTCAGTTCGCTGGTCTCGGTTGTCCTCAACAGGTACCACATCTCAGTCCATCACAAGCAGCTGCTGTACTCTTGTTCTCCCTTGATTTGGCTGTAGTGTGTGAAACGAGGAGAAAATGCGTGAAGTGAATAAAAACAGTGAAAACTCCAATAATGTTGTTTGTTGAAGAAGTCAGATGTTCTGCATATTTGTAGAAAAAAAGAAAAACGCTGGGAGAAAGAAAGTTATCTGGTGTCATTGGCGAAATTGAAGAATCCTTCATATCACTATTGTGAATAAATAGGTGTGTTTTCTACGTGCTCATTTTATTAGTGTTTTTATTATCAGATTACTTTTAGCTTTAACTTGTAAAGAAAGTTCTTGCCTTTATCATTAACGGCTGCTATGCAACACACTACCTGCTCTTCATTTACAAATGTGCGCAAAACGTCGTCAGTATTCTCCTGTCGTGGAAAAAACACAATTTTGCAATTCCTGTGTTTCCATTAAGTGAGAAATGTTCACGCGAAGAGCCATTAAAAATCATGGCAGCGCCGGATGTAAAGAGTTACATGAAATATATCCATAATTCGACCAACAGAGGAGACGTAGGCGTCTTTCAGGGTTTTTGGGAAGTTGTAGCTTGCAATTTTACAGAAGAGCTGTGGATTCAACGCTTTCGAATCAACGCTATTACTTGAATAAAAGTATTTTGAGTTTCTTAAGGTTCTGTAAAGTTTTCAAAGTGCAAAACTTTTGTCTGACACTCAACTTTTCAATTTCTTAGTCTTTTTCTCTGTGCCAGTTACGGCTTTACACCTGTACAGAGTATCCAAGGCAAACAGAATCATGTAGTAGGGCTTTCTAAGCAGTATTGTTCTACACATTATGACTTTTTAGCCAAGTATACATTGGTACCTAATGAAGTTCTTGATTGTCTATTAAAATATTTTGGGGGCAGTAATAATTTGTGATTGAACGGTGTTGAGTTTTTCAGGACAAAAAGCTGAAAACTGAACAGATTCTCTAAGGGTGAAACCTTGAAGGGTGAGGCACAATTTGGTGACTAGAAACCCATCCAGCCATCCATCTGTCATGTTTTTCGGCTGTGGAAGGAAGCCGGAGTTTCCAGGGAGAATCCTGGAAACTCGCGGGTCCAGATCCACAGCTCAGGATCTGAACCCGCGACCTTCTTGCTGCGAGGCGACGGCGCTGCCAACCGTTCCAGAAACGTACAACTTCTACGTCTTAATCCTCAGTCAACCTTTCGCAGCTGCTCTGGTGATCATTTTGAGTGAAAAACTACTTGACTTGAATTTTACGCACCTTCGAACCAGAAATAGATTTCATATGAGTGTTAATGACCCATCTGTTGCTGCTCACAAGCGAGATCAGTTCAGCGTCTGCAATGACGTGGATGTCTCTTTAATAAGAGAAGAAAGCCGGGGAAAATCATTAAAACGTCAAACATGACCTCATCTTGGAGCTGCTGTTTTTTTTTTTTTTTTTTTACTGTTAACTCTTGGATTTATTACACTGCTGTGATAAATAGGCTATTTACAGTTTAATCATAACGACAGCTGTGACCTGATGTTTCCTCTTTCTGTCAGAAAAAGGGGACCAAGAGACGGCTGAAGTCCAAAGGAACCGGCTCTTTGGGTGTTGCCTCAGAGCGGGCCGTGTCGATCCCTCAAATCACCTATGACCACATTGACGACTCAGTGGAAAAGAAGGACGTCTCATTTTTCATCGAAGAGCCGAGGGGGACAGCTGAAGGTAATGCTCTACTGGAAAAAAAAATCATAAAAAGTCCTTAGTCTCTCATATCACTTTGCTGTACAGTTTGAGCTACAAACTCGTATCAAATGCTCATTTGTAACATGCTCTGACTGAGCTCCTTTCACTCTGGCAGCTGTTTCAAAGGAAGCCTGCTAACCTTTTTTTTTTTTTTTTAAATTGCAATTCTTCCATCAGTCCAAGCGCTTGAACTTGCCAAGATTACGCATGAAAGCACCAAATCCCACTTTATTGCCGCTTGATTAAACCCAGTCCTTTTGGATCTCTTGACTAGAGATTTGTTTTTTAAACTTGACACCTCGAAATGATTCTCGGAGAGTGTTTTGAAACAGGAACTCATACGGCAGTGCTACTAGCTTTGCTGTTTAAAAACGGGTGAAACGAAGCTTTGCTGGACGGATGCAGTGCCTTCCAGAGGTATTCTCCGTGCAACCCTCGACCTTTATTGCATTGTGTCACGTTACGGCTGCCAGCTTCCATCTATTTTGATGGGATTTTGTATCCAACGCAGAGTAGTGCGCAATGAAACAATGAAAAGGAAAATCTTACATGATTTTCAAAATCCACCCATCCATCCACTGACTTCCGCTTATCCAGAGTCGGGTCATGAGGGTGGCAGTATGGAGGCCCAGACTTCCCTCTCCCCAGCCACTTGTTCCATCTCCTCCGGGGGAATCCCGAGGCGTTCCCAGGCCAACCGACAGACATAGTCCCTCCAGCGTGTCCTGGGTCTTCCTCTGGGTCTCCTGTACCCAGGATGTACCCAGAACGCCTCACCAGGGAGGCATCCAGGAGATGTCCTAACCAACCAGATGCCTGAGCCACCTCAACTGGCTTCTCTCGACATGGAGAAGCAGCGGCTCTACTCTTGAGTCCCCTCCCCGATGACCAATCCAGGGCCCAGACATTCTGCGGCAGAAGCTCATTTTGGGCGCCTGTATCTGCAATCTCATTTTTTTGGTCATTACACAAAACTTGTGACCACAGGAATGTAGATCAACCGATAAATCAAGAGCTTTGCTTTTGGTCTCAGTTCTCTCTTTACCATGACAGACCGGTACACCACCTGCATCGCTGCAGACACTGCAGCAATCTGCCTATCGATCTCCAGCATTTTGCCCTCATTTGTGAACCTTACAACGCTCAAACTTCTCCATTTGGCCTCTTATTCGGAGGCACTGATCCTCATCATCATCTGATCGCTCCAGTGAAAGCTGTAGATCACGACCTGATGAGGCCAACAGAACCAGATCATCAGCAGAGAGCAGCGATGAACTCCTGACCCACCTGCTGTGGGTCCAACATAGGAACATGACATCCTGAGATGCTGAGCAGACACCTCCTCCCCCTGCTTCAGCGTTGACCTCTTTTAGTTTTTTTTTATTTGTTTTGGTTTAATTTCTAATTAATAAAACTACAACCAGTGATTATGTCACACTTCTTAATTTGTCTGGAGGCATTGGAGCATCCATGGAAGAGTTTTTGTGCATACAGTTTTAAAGGGACACAGTAAAGAGGAGAAAATGTCTGGGTTAATAGTGACCTCCAAAAACAACTCTGGCTGCTGAAAAATGTCCTGTAACAAACCTCTGAGTCTTTCAGTGAACAGCTGTATGTGTGATAAGATTAAATTACACACAGGTGGACTATATTTACTAATTGGAGAACCTCCAAAAGCAATTGGTTGCACAGGAGTTTACTGAGGGATATCAGATTAAAGGGGTTGGACACAAATCCGCACCAAACATTTTTGAACGTTTTTCCATCCACGACACGACCTTACACTTCTTTTTGTTAGTTCAAGTTTGTGATTACAAAGTTCAGTGGGTACTTCTGTAAGGCACATTTAGACATTAAACGACGTCATGCTACCTTAGCGGCCGTGGGGATCCATGATCTCAGCAAAAAAAAAATAAATACATTTGTTACGCTCTGAGGGGAATTTGGTGTTCAAAACGGCCTCATTGTGAATGGCATGTTTTTATGGCACTTCAGAAACGCTTTGCTTTTGTGTTGTCAAACTTATTTTCTGAAAAACCTCGCGCACACCTATTCATTTCGAATGAATGGGTAGGTGTGTCCAATCTTTTGGCCGCTACTGTGCGTTTACGTCTTCGGTGGAGTCGGAACAAAAGCTTAGAAATGGAGTTGCTGGCGGTAAAAGAGTAACGATAACAGATTGAGTTGGTTTCTCACCACTGGAGAGTGAGGAAAGCAGACATGGAGAGCACTTTGAGCCTCTCTGTAGTTATTATGATGGGAGGAGCTGTTATGGGATGGCTCCTCATTTTCACGCAGTAAACAGAGACGCTGTCCTCCTCCGTTCAGAGCCAAGATGGCTACCAGGTGCCTCCCTTAAGCCACATGGAAACCATTACTGCTTCAGTGGTGATTAGAGGTCATAGTTACAAGCTCTTTACGGTTTCTGTCCCCCCCCCCGCCACCCCGCTACCCTTCGCTGGCCACAGACACTCTCATCAGGCTTAAATGGAGACTACTTTAAGATCCCAGCTTGTCAAAGTTACAAGTGGGAATTTCTTGTAATCCCGTTTACAGTTTACCAAGGCAGTCACATCAAAGCCGACATGTTTATGACAGCACACATGGCAAAGATTGATCAAAGAGTATTAAATCAACAGTTTGATCTGTGTGTGCCTAATTTCGGGATGATTTAAAATGTACATGCAGACAATGTTCGGCGGATGGCGGGGACTCGTCGGTGTGGGGAGGAGGTTTGGCTTCCTGTGTTAAAAGCCATCCCAAGCAAATTAACTGACCCAGATTCCAGGTTAATAAACTGAGTTTACGAGGTTTTCCTGTCAAAGCGCGCTGTCATAAAAAGAGCTGCAGTGACATAAACCTGACATAAAGGCAAACCATCACTATGGGAGCAGCTACCAACACCAGGAAGAGCTTAAGTTTTCCGCTTAATTGGGTGGATCTTGGAAAATGAGCAGACGGCGCAGTTGCATGGGAAAGAAGCAATGAAATTCAAGAGATGTCAAATCGCTTAGACAGCACAAAACATCCTGTCTTTATGTACGGGGCATTTCTCGTGTTCGTGTAACAAATAGTTCACAGGCATCAGTAAAGGAGCGAACGTGACAAATTGAGGGGACGACGCCATAGTCTGCAGCCTGCAGTCTGTAATTATAAAGTACGAGTTGAAGAGCCTGGGCTTTGTGTCAATGAGTCAATGAGTCTCAAATAGTTTTGAAACATGGTACATGGAAACTAACATAATTTTTTTCAACAATTGTATACAAATTTAACTGAGTAGGAAGGCGACTGATCACTGACTTGTATTGATTTTCGTATGTTCATTGTGTTTTTCTTATACTGGAAACTTTAAAAAGTCCTAAATATTCCATGTTAGTTAGCTTTTTTTTTTTTTTAAAGAAGATTGACCTTTTCTCATACCTTGTTATATCTTCCTTATATTTCCGTCTTTTGCAGGGATTACCAGGATGTTCAGGAAAACAGGTGAGTTCTGTTCGACCAAACGTTAAATGAGACATGTTTGCTACAAAGCCCAGTGCCTTGCAAAAGTATTTCTGCCCCTTTAGCTTCACTGTATTCTGTTAGAATTCATGTAAAAGATCGCCGAAACGATACGTAATCTTTACATTTCCTATTGCAAATTGTTTAGTCTCATAAATCCAGATGTTCTGTGAAGGCCTCAGAGGTTTGCTTGTGAATATTAGCAAACACACAACATTGTGAAGACGGAGGAAAACAGCAGACGGGTCAAGGATGATCGTCTGAAATGGAACAAGAACGACACAACTCTCTAAAAAGATCCTTAGCTGATAGGCCAGTGCAGTGATGCAGACATTAAAGTGTCTTTGTTTCTTTTATCTATCCCCATAAAAAAAACGGCAGATAAAAAAATAAAAATAAGAAGCAAGGAGAGCAACCAACCAGTAGTTTTGCACAGTTCACTGTTTACATCTGCGCAAATTTGATGGAGACCTACCTTAAAATGCTTGCAGTTGTAATTGCTGTAAAAGGCAAAACCTTTTAATTTGTGAAAGAAAAAAAAAATCCTGTGGGGTCTGAATAGTTTTGCAAGGCGACCGCATGTTTTACGTGACTGCTTGCATCAAGCTAATGCTCTAGGTAACCCGGCCTTCAGGTTCTTATTCACGTCTTCTCTCTGCTACTTCTTGTCATGTCAAAACAGACACGCAACTTGTACAAGTGACGCAAAAGTATTTGTAATTGTTGGCCAAGGAGCCACTTCACTAAGTACTTCTATTTGCTATTAAAAACCCGTCTGTGTTAATCATTAGCCAGCCTGTCCCTTTAATGTGGCCCAGACTGTATTTCAATTAGACTTACTGGCTGGCTGAGCCTTTGTCCTCAACCGGACCAAACCAGAGCCAAACAGAGACACTCTCAAGCGCTGGTCCCAAGTTGACCCGGCCTGTTTTCTTTACTGGGTGCCCTGCCAAGAGAATGGCTGAGCGACGGGACTGGCGTGGCTAGATACGGACCGAGTCCTCGGGGGAAGCGGAGCACACACAGGCCAGAGAAAGGTAGAGAGATGGGGAGCGAGGGGAGATGCAGAGTTGATAAGCTGCCATTGTGGAGCTGCGTTGGTTAGAAATGAACGGCTCATTGTCTGATTTTAGTTGTTCCACTTATCTGTCTGGCTCAGCCCAGCTCCCCCTGTCTGAGAGAATAACTCAACGCAGTGCAGTTTCTCTATCTCCTTATCGTTTTTCTTCTCCGTGTTTCTCTTTCGCTGGACGGTCAAATCAGCCCCTTATCAAATTCCATTCTGTCGTTTTTAGACTCTGAAACAAATTCACAACCACATAAAACGGTCCCTCAAAGGCAGCTCTGGTTATATTTGGATATTCTACCTATTCTCTCTGCTTCCACTTCCGCTCTCATTGCCCGTCTCCACCTCCACATTTGACATTGTCGGGCAAAGCGGATGATGGAATACAAGTGGCTTTGAAAGGCCTTTACTTGAATTGGAATGGTCATTCAGTACTTGGACGCAGATTTGCCTCGCCATTCTTCATCACAATGGAGGCTTGGTGCTTTGGAGGAGAGACACGTCAAACTCTGCTGACAGTCTGGCTGCAGGTCAAGACCCAGCTACACATGTTGTTCTTTGCTGTTGTTTTTAGCCGCCCCAGTCAGCCAGCCAGCTGCAGTGCTGAAGTGGAGCTCTGCAGTTTCTCTCTCTCTCTCTCTCTCTCTCTCTCTCTGTCTCTGTCTCTGTCTCTCTCTCTCTCTCTCTCTCTGTCTCTCTCTCTGTGTCGGGTCCGGACTTCTCTGAATAAACCTGAACTTTTCACTTTTTGTCGCATCACAAACGTGAATATCTAATGTGATTCTTATCTTCTGTCCTGCACTAACGCACAGTGATTCATTGTGGAGGAGATGAAGGAAATGATTTGTGTTTTTTTGTTTTGTTTTTACAAATAAAAATCTGAAAAGTGTGGTGTGCATTTACATCCAGCCCTCCTTTACCCTAAAACACCTAAACGAATCTGTGAATATTTTAATCTCGGTATAAATCAAGCTGTTCTAAGGCCTCAAAAGTGTTTTTATAAAACATTGCCAAAAAAATGCTAACTCTGGAGGGGGGCTGCAGCTGCTGTTTTGTTGAGTGCTTCATAAAAGTGGCCTTAAAGGGCCAGTACCATGTAAGATTAAGTTGTTTTTTTGTTTGTTTGTTTGTTTTAGCTTTACATCATGTTACAATGTTACTCCCTCATCAAAAACGTACCTGGAGTGTTGCTTTGATTCTTTCATGCACGTTTGAGAAATCCTTTAATCTCCCGTGGCAACCATTCAGCTGTGCAAAACGCCTGGGTGGACGTAGCTCCGCCTTCAAGGCGTAGCTCCTACTCTGAGTTGCAGGTCCAACCCACTCAGCTTCTACTCAGCCCTTCCCTGCGACTTTCCACTCAGGTCCTGCAGATTAGCTAGCAGCAATTAGCAAAGAGCTGGTGGAACTGTGGATCTGCTGAGCTCATTAAGGAGCTACTTCTCAATGAAATTATGAGAAAGACGAGGGTTAATAGAGGAGCCATGTCGATGACTTCCAGAAGGCGGAGTTTCAGAAGGAGCAAGAGTTCCTTAAAGAGACAGAGGCCCAATTTCAAGACGTCAAAGTACAATTTCTTTCAAGTCATGTTTGATATTTATGTGGCATTTTTTAACAACTGAAGCACTGTGTGCCTGGAAAACTCCTAACACTGCCCTTTTAATGAAATGATGACAAGATGCACTAGCTTTCTTTCACCAGTAGAAGAACTCTTGAACACATGGACACATTTGGAAAACGTTTTCTTGCGCCCTTCGGCCTGCATGCATAATTTCTTATGTTGTGGAAAATCATCACTCATCCTGAACTCACTGTCCACTGATGCAACTAGGTGGTGGCAGTGTCATGCTGTGTGGGGATGTTTTACCTCAGCAGAAACCAAACGGTTGATCCAAACATGTGATGACATTTAGGTAAATGCAGATAAATCCTGGAAGAAAACCTTTCTAGAGACTGCCAAAGACTTGACACTGTGGCCAGAATTGACCTTGACCCTAAACTTACAGCAACAATGATTGAATTGTTTAGATCGAAGAGTATTGATGTTTATTGAAGGCTGCGACATAAATCCAGTTGAGAGTGAAAAAACTTATTCACACTCTTCATCAAATTGGACTGAGCTTGTGCCGTTTCTCAAAGAAGAATGGACCAAAGTTTTAGGGGACAAACATGAAAAAGATGTATTTCTAACTGCTCTTTCACAATTAAATATGGCTACATGTTTGATCTGTCACAGGATCCCAGTAAAACACACTGAAGTCGGTGGTTGTAATGTGACAAAATGTGAAAAAGTCTTAAATTTGTGTGAATGCGTTTGAAAGTTTTGGGACCTATTTTCTAATGGACTTTTCTTCCTTTGTGTGTCCCTCACTTTTAGGCCCTCCTCACCACTCTTGGTCATCTTTCACTCTGAGCTGCCCTGCTTCCCCAGGTACCCTTCTGTTCATCTGCCTTTTTCCAGTTTTTTTTCCAATTTATGTTACAACTAACATCAGCTTACTTATCTTGGCTCCTTTTGATATTTCATTTATATTTATCGGAGCACACAAGTCGTCTTTATCCAACACCTGGTCCACCCGGGCTAATGACGCCGTTTCAACCTTGTAAACACTTTCCTGGCTGCGATCCGACCGGTAACTTTATCTCATGTCTTTGTCCCTTCCAGTAAAGGGGAGTGGCAATAAAAGCACGTCCATAGACATCTCCCGCGCCAACAGCCTAACCGATGACCTAGATGACATGAGTGAGGATATTCCCTTGCCAGTGGTCACCAACAAGAACCAGTAAGCCTCCAAAAGTTCACCCCCTTCCCAAAGCATCACCCTCTGCTGACCTCCATTATCTGATTCATTTTAGTCTGATTCCCCTCCTGGTCGTAGTGCCTGGAGTTCCTTTGTCAGAGAGGAGAGCCACTTTAGCTGCTTTCTAAATGAAGCTGTTTTGTTGAAGTCTCTTGAGGGTTAAAGAGACTCTCGAGGGGCCATGGCCATATCAGGTACAGAGGGCTGTGAAGGGGATTATCCCTCCATTCTTGAGGGAAACGGTGAATGGGTTGTAGAACATGTTATGGTACAGATGGCTTGTCGTCACATGCCCTCACTGAACTCATTGTTGTTTGCTGTGTGAATGCAAGAATGAATGCTGATGCTCGCTCTCCCTCCCTCCCACTGACCTGGTCATTCAAATGGGTTTCACTTAGGTGAACCTCTGCGCAATTAGATTTGGTTTGCTTCCTGTGTCGTCGCACTGACTACTTTGGTGACTAAGTCTCAGTCATTCTTAATCATCCATCTTTTCAGAGGTTTTGACACCGGTACTTCAACATTGTGGACGGATGGATGGAAAGAAAATGTGACAAGAAATGCTCCGTTTTCCTTAAAGATCCATTAAAAATTTTAAAATTATGGAGTGTTTAGTGTCGTATATTAGCAAAAAGCATGATTAGTGTGATTAGTCTGCACAGCTAGCATGACTGACAGTTGTGTGTATTCTCTGTAGACCCTCGCCTTGACGTAAGTCGCTTCCAGTCCATCAGACTTTTTGTTTATAACCAACCAAACCCTGATCAGTTGTTGGCAGACAGGAGACGTTCAATGGCAGATCTCTGGTTTTTGTGGTGTGTAGGAAAAGACAGAAACTGTCGTATGAAAATAGCGAAGGGACGAATGGACCAGGTCAAACACAAATCGGCAGATTTGTCACATTTTAGTAGAGAAAAGTTGCATGCAGGTGTTTTTCATCCAAAATATTTATGCATGCAACTACGCAGTCACTGTTTTCTCAAGAAATAATACAACGCTGCAGACCGGGCATACAAAAATTGAGCTTTTTTTTCAAATATAAAGACAAATGTAAATGTTTAATTTATATACATATATATATATATATATAAGTGTGATTTATAGACAACTGCTCTCTTTTTATCCAATGTTTGATAAATTTGACATTGGAGAAAAAGAGAACTTGAAAAAAGTTTGATAAATCTGACTGGACACGTATAATATATTGTATTATAGTGTATCTAATTGTTAGGACAACTTTTAAACTTTTTTTGAACAGGTCTGAAATTCACTCTGTGACCTTTCCTGTCCCCTGATTTGGACTCTCATGGCAGTCTTTGTTTGCACAAGCTCTTTAAATATGTTAAGTTTTTAATTTTCTTTTTTAAATATTTGTTGAAACTGTCGCTGTGTTGACAGTATGGTATGAGACAGGTAACCTGAAAAAAATCAAGCTCTCCCAGTGCTCCCAGTTCTAACTAGAGATAACCAATCAGAGCCAGGGGGCGTGTCTTGGCGTCGTCAATCACCCTCTGTGTGGTGCTGCTCGTCACCCCCCTCTCTTGCTTTGTGCTGCGCTGTAGCTAGCAGAGCCTGCTGTGAATGCTGTTCTGAAATGTAAAAAATATTTCAACTTTAAATATTATTGTCATTAAAAGCAGCCAAAAACGATTAAGTGGCTTATTGTGCAACCTAAAACTAGTTTGGTTGAAGAAAGGAGAACAAATGCAGATAAAAAGAACTGTGGAAAATTAGAGACCTTGTGAAACATTTAAACTTTAAAGGAACAGACATTGAACTATGACACATTTCTGATTTGTGTTTTTTCAAATGTCTAAATTGCTGTATTATTTTTAAAATTACAAGTAATACATTTAAAAGTACTTGCATTAGTATACTTTTTGAAAAAAAGCTCACTTTTATTGTCTGTTGTTGTATTTGTGATGCCATTTGTTCATCCTGGGGGCCATTTGTATTGCAACATAACTACAGGATAAACCTTTCGTTCAACCATGTAACCACCACATCGGCAGAGAACCAATCAAATTGCGTTTTGTTACTGTTTGTGCTGATTTCTACATTGATGTTGGTTGGTTAGTATAATTTGCTCTAAAGCTCCAAACCCTCTGACGACCTTTTGAACCTACGTTCAAATGTGTGACTCATTCTTTATCACTCTCACTGCCTTGTAATTCACTAATCCTTCAGGACTAATAAAACCGACAGTGACATACCGAGTAACATCCTCTGCGTCAGTCGCTAGTGCCCCATACATTCTAACAAAATGTCTACTTTACATGGTAAAGAGACTGAAACCAAACCCGTAACCAAACTAATAAAATAACTAACAAAGCCAAGCATAATGTGAAGCAGTCATGAGTGGGAAGATGCCTTTTCTCTGTCTTGCAGTCGATTGACGTGCCCCTCCTTGGCATTGGTTCAGGACTCTTTATCCACACATCAGTTAAATTCTTCCAGGTACTGTACCGGGCTTTACCAACACTGGTTCTCTCTTGTCCTTTTCTTGTTGTTCTCCTAGTAGAAAGATGTACATATTGAATCTTCCATATTGAAATGTCTGTGAATCATTCAGATGGTCTGGCGAAGCCCGTTTTGCGTTGGCACTGTGCCATCTACAGGGACGTTACGTTGATACTTACCACTTACTTTAGTGTCGTTGGAAAGCATTTAGACCCTTTTAAAGAAACTTGTCCGCCAGACTTCCCAGATCTCAAGTAAGTGAAGCATTGGTGGGGTGTGCTGGACAAACCAGTCCCTTACCACAACCTTCACCTCGTTAGTGTAAACGAGCTGCTGCTAACATCCTGATGTTGGATACCGCAGCACACCTTCAAGGCTCAAAATGTCATAACTGTACTGTCTAGATTACAAAAATTGCACTGTCACTGCTATCATAAGGATAGTCTATTCTGCTGTGCTACGTTTGGTACTATTGTCAATCTTTCTTAACATGTATTCTGTAGCTTCTTGCACAACTCGTGGGTGTGTTGGTCCCACTTCTGTTTATGTAAAACAAATCATAAGCAAGATGAAGAAAGATTTACGCTCCGCTTGTTAAAGGTGTGGCCATTTTGAAAGGGAATGTTTAACTGCTGCGCCTTACCCCTTTAAATGTAATTATATCCCAGGGGTTTGTGTACGGTTTTGAGTTTGGGCGTTGAAAAGATTTTCATGAACTTGTTCCAGTGTGAAGACTTTTATTAGGGAAAATATCTAGATTCCTATGGCTAGAAAGACGGGCAACGTATATTTGTATGCTTTGCAGGGCTATTGTGCCCCCAAACTCCAAAGCCTGTGATTTAGGCCTGGCTGGGCACTCCCATAACAGCTGGTTTGTTTTGCCCTCGTTGTCACGCCACTAAGGACAGGCGCTGTTATTTGGCATCCTTATCTGGATCTCTGCAGACAGCTCCCGGATCCACCCAATGCTGCCCGAGGCTGCTTGCTTGCACACACTCCATATCGCTTTTCTGTTAGTTTACACTCAAAAAAAATCATCCCAGGGTTTCATCCACACCTTCCATCTGCGATGTAAAGT
Source organism: Poecilia formosa (assembly GCF_000485575.1). NCBI lineage: Eukaryota > Metazoa > Chordata > Actinopteri > Cyprinodontiformes > Poeciliidae > Poecilia > Poecilia formosa. The sequence goes on from NW_006799956.1 coordinate 2,118,425, forward strand.
TGACACAAGTCGATGCCATTCTGGGTTTATGTTTCTGCGTGTTGAGAGCAGACTCTGGACTGCACCACTGGCATATCTGTCACTTTAATTTGTCTGTGACGGCACACAAGCCGGAACATTCCTCTGTTTGTTTGGCTTCGCTGAAGAAGCTGCCCCCCTCATCCCCCTTCGACCCCAATCCTCCATGATAAAAAAAAAATGAAGAAACTTTCATGTGTGTGCGTTAGCCCACAAGCAAGAGAAGCATCCATACAGCTGGCTGTGATGTCTCTGGCCTTCTGAGGAAGTGGGGCTGGGTCGCGTCCACACGCAAACTTTGATTTCACTGCCCCCCCGCCCCCCCCACTCAACCCAAAACACACACATAAGTCTGCTTATCTTCCCCTGAGAAAATAAGTCTCCATTACTTGCCTCCTCGTTTATTTTGAATCATCTTGCTTAGATTTATTGAATTTTATAAAATATGTGAAGTAAAAAAAAAAAAAGAAGAAAAACACACAGAGACGCATAACAAAAACACAGAGTACACAGTTGTCAACATAGCACTTCCCTTTTTTTTTCATTATAAACACTTCCTTCGCCGTTTGTTTACCTACTCCTGCGCAAATGAGGGTTGATCTTGGTCCGGTTCAGACAAGCACTGGTTTCCCCTGATTGTGTGCATACATCAGAGTGTGTGAGAACTAAGTGGTTTGGCGTTTTGTTTGGTTCGATGCAGCGTGTGTATGCTTATACAGAACTTTGACGATGTCAATTTTTAAGATTTAGAGGTTTATTGACATCAACATTCTTGGAGTGTGAGTAAATATTTCCAACACACATCTCTGGCCGTAAACAGAGGAAGGCCTTGTTTAGCTGATTGCAGTGTTTGTGTTCTTTGCTCCTACTTTATTCCCTTTTTTTTTGTCTCTTGCTGTTTTACTCTCTGCTTCTTAGATTCTCTTGTCTATTTAAAATTTAAAAAATTGCAGCACCCCAATTTTATTTATTTTTTGTTAAAATAAAGTCTTTCGCCAACTTTTAGTTTGACGTACGATTGGAATTGGCTCTTGAGTTGCTACTTCTGTTGCTAACCTAAAGCTCACACAAAATGCTGAGTCGTTTAAACCCCGACCTCCTTAAAACCATCTGTGTGGCAAAAACATCGACAGACAGGATGTGAATGATTGGTAAACTATACAGTCAAATGCTAACCGCTAATGGCTACATTTCATAGCATGCTAACAACTGGTTTGGAGCAGTTCATAGGTCCAAATTCAAATTGTCATCTGGTTTGGTGCTTCCTCTTCCTGCTAAAATAAAAACGCACAATTTTCCTTGAGTTTGGGCTGCATTTGATTTTATGTAGTTCAAAGTTTACAATGGTTATTGTTGCGTTTCGCTAGCTGTGGTAGCACTGGTGTTGTTAGGGCTGCTTTTAGTGTCACTCAGGAAAAAAATGGTATTCATTTGTTTCAAAGTCAAATTTGGATTATGGAAATTGCATCAAAACCATTTTTACCACGTTCACGTTTCAAATTGGCAGACCGGGAAAATTAGCTTATTGACATTTTCTCTGACCAGGCTAGCTACTATTCCTCTTACAAGCTCACAGTAAGAACATCCAATTTTTTTGTATGTTCAAAAAATTTGCGGCAACCTCTGTTCACTAAAAGAGACTGGAATGGTTGTAAATGTGAATTTATTAAGATACACAAAGTGAAAATGAACGTTTTATTATTTTTATTCCTAATTTCTAAAGATTGGTGATCTTTGTGAAACAAAATCAAAAGATTCAACTCCTGAACACGACTGAAATGCATAATCATTCCGGATCTTTGAACCAATCAAGCTTTGCAAACAGATAAAAACTTTAGTGTTTTTACTTTCTTTTGTGACGAACTGAAAAGCTCCACGCCATGCAGCAGGACTTCTTTAAAACGTGCATCGGGTTGGTGTTATTGGGAAAACTCTCGCAACAATGAAAACCACCGATTGACCCAAGAATCAGACTGAACAGAAACTCTTTACAACACAGCGTGAAGTTTATGAAACTTCTGTTGTGTTTTTGAGTACAGAAAACACAACAGTTATAAAATATACATAAAAATATATATTTCTAATCGGAGCCACTTTAGAATTAGATGCATTTTTGCTGCAATATTCAGATATGTGAAAAACTACGTCACCTCAGTAAACGGTCAGAAACTAATGTTCTCATACCAGTGTCTAATCTTTTTTTTTTTTATTATTCACCTCATGGTAGTTTTTGTGAAGCAAATCTTGGCTTAACCTAAAGTGCTGTTAAAATTGCATCTTTTGAACCGTCCAGTACCTTGTATCATTACACCCCTGCCATCCAGACCCTCCTCTCCTGCTTAATTACAGTGTCTTGCCGCAACGGGTCAGTGACGGGTGTCGTCTTGTGACCCGAGGCGGTCGCCCCCTTTGTCTCCTGCTGGGTGTGGTCAGCCTCTTCGGCCCTTTGCTCCGTTTCGTGTCCTCCGGGACCCATAAAAACCAGCATGTTCCACCTGCGGGCTCCTCTCTTAATTAGCTCCCCTTCTCTCAGGCTGGCAGGACGCAAAGAAAGAAAAGCCACTGCTGCGCCGCGGGAGTCTTTCCAGGCGGACGCACACGTCATCATGGCGGCTCTCCTTTGAGACGGAGGCTCTCCACTGAACAACTGGCATCCTTTGTCGAAAGCTTTGAGCAAATTGACTTTGTGTTTGTGAGGGGATGCTTGTTCTTGTACGGCTGCAATCGAACGCTAACGGCACGGATGGATTTTAACAGCATTCGGTCGAAGGAAGCAGCTGTTATTGTGGTTTTTTTTTTTTCGTAAACCGTGAATGTTCACATTGACGAATGATTTCTAAAGAACTTACCCCGAGTCCAACCTCTTCCTCCTCCCTCCTCGCCCATTTTCATCCCAACTGTACACTCCACAACTTCAAGGAGCAGACGTCATGTCGTTGCTAAATATTTCGTAATCTACTCTTCGGTATTTTTGTATTAATGCCTATATAAATTTATTTGATAAAAAACAAAGGTTTTCGGGTCTGCAGCAAAACCAAAAAAGGAGGTTCAGACATGAAGAGGTAGAATTGCTAAAGAAAATAACCTTTTCTACCCTCGCTCATGTTGCTTACCATAAACGGCATGAGTCTGCTGTTTTGATTCGTCAAGCGAACCAATTTTCATGCCGCTATCCCCTGCTATCCGCTGTATTTCTGCGCAAGATTTATGATGCAGATTGCGCTAAATACATGCAGATGCAAACACGCCCATCAGCTCCAAACACATGGGAGCAATTTGCACCTGCTTTTGTGACGGATTGCAGCTGTCTTCTCTTCAGCCACAAACGCAGCAGGTGCAAACGTGATCAAAGACGTGAAGGAAGAAAAAAAACGAAAGAAAAAATCTCAACAGGGCAGCGCAAGGTCCTGACAGGATCCAAGTCCCGACTGCGTCAAAGAGGCATCGCAGGTTTTAAATCAAGACGATGTTAATGCGCCGCTGTAGGTCACTCTCATTTGAAGATCAAAAAGCGTGGATTGAATTTCAAAATGTTTCAGATTGCCAAATTATCACAGGCTTTGCAACTGCGTGCCGTACGAATCTGGGAAATGTTCCCAGAATAAGAAGAAAAAAAAAAGAAAATTTGCATGTGATTACATTCTGTTATGTTCATTAAATGAATGTAGCTGGGCTTCTTTGTGTTCAGTCATTTAATCTTCCACAGATGATCGCATATTGAACACATAAATGGGAAAAGTACATGTAGATCTGACAAAAATTAAGAATTCATTTCATTTCATTGGGATTTTCTGTGATATGCCAACACACAGAAACAGTGATTTGTTGTGAACTGGGAGGAAAGTGATAAACAATTTTTTTTTAAAAATGACCTAAAAATAAAAATCTGTAAATGTATTTTAACTCGGCCCTCTAACTACACCGTCCACTGCGATTTCTGCAAATCGACACTGAGACTTTTACTCATTCTTCTTGTTAAAATATAATTTTAAAAACCTTTCACATATTCCCAATCTAAGCTAAGTCTGGACTTTGTCTAGGCTCCGCTTACACGTTTAGAGTTTTTGTGCTGACAGACTGTAAAAATCTACATCAGTCTCAGATATTTGGTTCCTCTTTAAGGTTTTCTTCCAAACCTGACTAACCCATCTTCCTATTAACTCTTCCCATCTTTCCCATGCTGTACACAAGGGAAAAAAAAAAAAAAAAAGCAAAAAGACGTAATTAACAACAATAAAATGAGAGTGAAGAGTGGCTGATTTCAAACGCTGGATTTTTAATGTTGCACATTTTTAACGTCGAACATTCTTTTCCCTCCACTTAAGAGTTATGCGCTACTTCGTGTTGGTGTGTCAACATAAAACCCCAATAAAATCCATTAAAGTTTGTGTGTGTAACTTGACAAAATGTGGGAAAAATTAAGGGGGTATGAATAATACACCCGCGAGGCGCTGCAGCCGCTACATTAGCTGCAGCGGCTTTGGTTCGTCTCAGCGGCACTTCTGGCTCCGTCAGCACGAGCAAAGACGAGCCCAGGGTGCGCAGACTAATGGGCTGAAGTGAACCCATCGCGCATGCTCGCCGGTTTGGTAAGCATCCCGGTGTGCAGTGCTTCAGGCGCCAGTCCAAAGTCGGCATGAATGAGTACTCCTGAACGAGGCCGACCCGACTGGCGTTCACAGCTGCAGCGGGCGAAAAATAGACAAACAAGAGCCGGATCCATAACCCCACGGTTTTCGGTGGGATCCGACGTCGATTCGGCGCAGAAAGTCGATTCTTTTGCGCCGATTGTAACGAACAGAGCTCATGTGTGAGTGTGGGAGCGCGCCTTCGAAATGCGCGGCAACGTCTTTGTCCCTGGCATCTGTTTTGATTAACCCTCCATAAAGACTCGCACCGCCACAAAGGCAAATAAAAACAGAGATAATAGGGGAGCAAAAATAACTCAGGAAATTGCTGTTTTCGCAACACGAATCATGGAGTCTCTCGGTGACATCATCCCTGCTCTTGTTCTCTGCCCGGGGCAGAGACGGATTTAGGAAAAGAAGAAAAAAAACAAAAAGTCTCTGGGTTGATTACTGGAGTGCTGTTAACAATTATTCACTTGCAGAACTAATGTAATGACAATTAGTGTTTTTCTTAGCTGCCTTCATAATTTATTATTCCTTCTACTGTGCTGCTGGCTCATTTTAATTTTAATCATGTTTGCCTTAATGGGCTGCAGCTCTGTGACGCTGAGGTTAAATAGTCATTTAAAGTAATTACCCAGTAGAATTAGAGAAAATTAAACTATTAGGGCTCCTATGAATGGAAGTCAAGTCGTGGTATAGCTCGGGGAAATGTTCGTCCAGTTGCAACCGTGTGTATTGATAAATCCATGGCCACCAGTAGATGACTCCCAAACGACCTTCATTAAATCAGATTACTTTTGAAATAGCAATCCATCAAATTAGTACACAGATGTTGCTTTCGATGTTTTAGCATTTGTTTTTTGTTCATAAAAAAGTTCCAAAGTCCTATCTTATTGGAAATATTTTATTATTTCTGTTTTTTTTATGTTTCTATTAGTCCATGCTCCTTCCCTCTGTCTCACTTTGCTACAAAAGAGAAAACCGGATTAAATTAAGCATCTTGATCACAATATACTATTTTATTTGAATTACACACATCCTCTGGGAGAGCAGCAAACAAAAAGATCCTTTCATGGGAAGTTAAAGTAAAAAAACAAACATACCCCACATTACTAAAACAACAAAAAAAGGTTATTGTCCTGTAAAGAAACATTAAAAAGTTTAAAAAAATTAGAAGGAGTCTTGCAAATCCAGATTTCAGAAATCACTCAAACAGGACGAGTGGGCCGAAACATCTGGAAAAGCAACACGTCATTCCTCGATTTAAAGAAACTCAAGGTCAGGTGAAAAAAGAAGACGGGACTGGAAAGGGTTAAATGACGTCCATGGAGGTCACAGACAAAACCAGACAAACATCTACGACCCTGCAGGCGTCGCTGACCTCAGTTAGTCGGTGATCATGACGCCTCACATTTACCAAAAAAACATTTTGATGACTTTTGGAAAAGTTTGCGGACTCTTTAGACCAAAATTAACTTTGTTTGAAAATTTGTGTTACGTTACATATTCCATAAAATTAACACACTATTTAAGAAAAACGCCTTACGTTAAGACAAACATGGCGGTGCGGTGCGGTGATGGTCTTGGGCAAAACGTGGTCGATTTGCTGTATTTGGTGGAACCGTGAATTTCTTTTTCTTGCTACCAGAAAATTCTGAAGTCCATGACAGAATGACTGAACAATTTTAATGAGGGTTCTGGTCTAGTGAAAGCCTAGTAACATGATTCAGAGGAGATGTCACGGCATAACATCAAGCAGCCTGTCCACGATGGAAAACCTTCTGCTGTGGTTGAATTAAAAGGTTCTGCCAAGCAGAGTGGGCCGTAGTCCGTTTTGGAAGTAACTGCTCGCAATTTAGCTAAATTTCTCTTTTAGTTTCCATTAAAGTTCTCACACACACGTCGACCTCTGACACATCTGAACCTGCCTGCTCGTTACGGCTTTATCTTCAGTCAGACGAAGCTTAACCTGTGGCTCCAGATGGTGCGTGCCAAGGATGGATTATTCCTGCAATCGGTGGGTTATTTTCTGTCGGTTATCAGCAGATGAGGAATCAAGAGAAATATGGCTGAAGAGTCTAAATTTAGAGTGACCACAGGAAGCCCTTGGTGCGCTCGTTTTACTCCTGAACTGAATATGGAGAAAGTCCTCTCAAAATTCACCTCAATTTCTTGAGGCCATCCAAACTGTCTTTGAAATAGAGATGGACTAGCATGGCAATGTTATGTTATTTAAAGTGTAAAAGTCACAATTTTTACCCATTTTTGCTCTCCATATGTATTGTTGTGATGTACGTAAATCTTTGATAATTCTTCAGAATCTCAGCAGCATAAAACACAAATTCACAAACGCAGCGTTTCCGCTAAATAAGAAACGCAATTAAGTTTGCTCTCACAATAAGTGATTAGAAAACAAGGCACGTTGTCCTCCTGCCACTTCCTGTCGTCGTCTTTGTCTTTTCGGCTAGTAGCAGGAAACTCTTGCATTCTATTGGCAGAGAGGTTGCCAGGTGACGGTACTTCTCTATTCCAATTGCGAGCAGAAAACGATTCGGAAGAGAAAAGTGATTTGATCCGAACAGAGACGAGTTTTGAGCGAGAGGTGAAAGGTTTGAGAGAGCACAGTGAATATTTGAAAGAGAGCAGAAGTTTTGAATACAAGCAGCACAAGTTTTGAGAAGAAAGACACAAAGTCCTGTTTTCAAACTGAAAATGTAAGCACAAGTATTAAATGTTTTGAGAAGAAAGACATGAAGATAATATCTTCATCTTGCCTTGAAGATATTAATGACGTTTATTATGTGTATTTTGATGTCGCTTGTTGCAAACAGCCCTTGAAGTTCGGTCGTGTCAGTCAACATCAGTCTTTGTATTTGACACAGCAGACTTCTCTGTAGTCTTTTCTTTAATCCTGGCAGATCTGTTTTTAAATACTGCAAAATTAAAAGGGCTCAACCAAATCCTCCGACTTGCTATAGATGCTGCTCTATTACAGCGGTGCTGCGCTCTCGGCTTCCATTGGAAGCACCTGTATAAATACCCTCCATCGTTTTGCCTCCCCCTCCTCCCCGATCTCCTGTACGCGGCTCAGTTTCTTCTTCTCCTCTCCTGTTAATGAAAGCAGTAATCCGGCACCTGAGCGGCCTGTTTGCACAACCGTTTCTTTCGCCTTTCATGGCCCTCCCGGCCCGACCGTGTGTGTTTTTTTTTATTTATTTTGGGCCGGACTCCCCACAGATCTGAGGCTCGCAGGTTCCCTCCCGCCATTTGATGTGGTTTTCGTTTGAGGGGTTTATTCAGGTGTGGCAGGTTTTTTTGTTTTTGAGCCGTGGCGCTCGCAGACGCCCGGGCCTCTTGACGCGCTGCGTCCAGGTGCCGGAGCTCCGTCAGGGAGCCCACTGTTCCGGAGCGTGGCGAGCATAGAGGGCTTATTGATGAAGCTCGTCTGCCGGTGCTCTGTGGTTTCTGCTCTCTTGCGAGCAGCAGCAGGGAGGTACGGCGGAGCAGGGCGTCGACCTGCTGCACGGGAGGAAGGGTTGGCGAAAAGGGGAGCTGTGACATCCGGTGCCACCAAAGAGGAACTTGTATCATGATATGTGTTTTCGTGTGTGTGTGTGTGTGTGTGTGTGTGCGCGCGCGTCTTCCTCACTCTGAGCCCACCCTGGGTAAGTGGCTGCCCCACCTGTGTAAATGAGCCCCTTTTTACGTCTGAAAGCAGATCCTGCAGCGGCTTAAATACTCCACCTTACTTCCTTTTGAGCATATACCCACTCGTGTTTGGGTGGCAGTGTTTAAGTATGTTTGTCAGTGTTCGCATCGGGAAAAATACATTTTCGTTCTTATTGTGGTCTTGAGGAGAATCTGTCAAAAAGACAACTAGTAGTTTGACACTCCACAAAGATGAAAGCCACTGGAAAAAACAAAACAAAACAAAACAAACAAAACAAACAAAATATTAGGGAAAGGTTTTCTGGTCAGACGAGACCAAAACTGAATTTTCTGGCTTGCTTGCATAACGTGTGACACGTGGCGGTGGTGGTGGCATCATGCTGTGGGAATGCTTTTGGTTTTAGCAGCAACAGAGAAGCTGATCAGGGCTGATGGGAAGATGTATTCAAGGTAAAACTTGGGAAAAACATCCTGTTAGAGGCTGAAAAGGACTTTAAACGGGAACAGAGTTTGAACAGGAAATCAACCCTAAGCATTCAGAGCAGCAGTGGAATAGTTCAGATCAAAGCGTCTTTGCGAATGGTCCAGTCAAAGCACAGAACTAAAGCCGAGCGAGGACCTGTGGCTGCACTTTAAAATCGATGTTCCCAGACACACTCCGTCCATTCTGAATGAGCTTCAGCTGTTTTTTTGCAAAGAAGAATGAGGCAAAAAAAATCAGTTTATCTATTAGGAGTGGGAATATTTTTTACGATGACATTTAACACTTAAATTTTTTTAAATATTATTCCATGCTTGGTTGTTGTTACTCTCTCCCTGAATCTTTCGTTTTGCAAAGCGCTCACACAGAGAAACACCACCACACCTCCTCTGCTGCCAGCAACGTTGCAGGTTTTAGTCATTAGTCTTTGCAGATATTATGTAAAGATAGCAACAAAAAAAATGTACAGAACTCCTCACAACATCTAATTAAACATTTCTTAAAAGTACTATCTGTTCTTTGCAAATACAAAGAACCGATAGTGGAAGCAGACCAGTTGAAGCGAAATATCAACATTGCCGTCCGAGTTCGTTTCTGAAGAAAATACATCGACAAGCCTCTGACCGATGATCACCCAGCACAGAGCTCTGTGCCGGAGGGTGAGGCGCTCCTGGGTTCAGCCGCAGCTCGGCTCCGTTTACGGCGTTTCCCGAAATGCTCAATCTTCATCTTGTGAACGTTGCGCCCAGTGAGGCTCACGTCGAGCTCGGCCTTCCCCGGCAGTCGGTGAGAAACTAGCCGGGTCCAGCGCAGACCTGCTGAATCATCCCCTCTCTCTCTTTTATTTTTCTACTTCGCTCTGTTTTACGGCGCTTTGAGCACATTCCAGTACCAGCTGCACCGTGACATCAGAACGTCCAACGTAGTTACAAAACGGAGGCCGACAGACGTCAGATTTGTTTTATTTTTTGAAGTCTGAATTGTGGGAGATGATTCAGTATGTCGCATATAGTTTATGTAAAAAGCTGGTAGAAACGTTGAGCTGTTGGCTGTACGAATGTTCATATTTTGAAGCTCGTGTGTCCTTTCTCCACCGTCTTTGAATTGGAGTTTTGTGGCTCTAACGTTGACAAATTGTGGAGCGTCAGCATTTCTGCAAGGCACTGTACTCAGAAACCACATCACGCTACTGCTACTTTGCACCTATTGGGTCTTTCTACAGACGCAATGGGTGTTTTCTATTCAAAATGCGTCTAAATGCGTATTTTGTTTTTGGTCTGCGCTGAAAGGTTCCTTTTAAACCAATTTCTGAACTTGCATTTTCCAGTAAACATCACCAATTAAAAGAAGCTACTGTACCTCACCACAGATATGGGCAGACCTCAGCAGGCTTTTCTCAGAATCAGTGTTTTTTTTTTGTTTTTTTTTACTTCCTTCCTTGCAAGAGACTGAATGAGATTTCTCTGAAAGACGGTTCCTATTTTCAATTGAAAATCAGTCCCTCAAGAGTTTTTCTTTATCTCACTGACCACTGTGAAAAAAAAAGAAGAAAAAAAACAACCCATCAGCGCCCTGCTTGCTCGTATCGCTGCGGCGTCGCCGGGCCCCGTCGCACTTTGCACATCTTACAGTCGACAGCCGCCGCTTCCCCACACACGTCTGCAGCTGCACCGCAGAATTCGCAGGAATTTGACTCGCGTTTTCTTGCTTAGAAAAAAAGGCATCCACAGAAGCGCGCTGTTTCGGCACTGATCTGGAACCTCCAATTGAACTCGTCGCCAAGACGCGACGAGTTCAATTGGAGCTTCTCTCTTTACCTCTTGCCGAGGTAAAGAGAGAAACGGACTTTTGAGTTTCTCTACTCGACAGAAGCTGAAAGTGCAGCCAGCAGGTTATTTTATCAAAAGAGGAGTCGGCTACTCATTGTTAGGGCAGTTAAAGTGAAATCCAAATATAGCCTGGAGTTCACAACCAACAAGTAGACATGACTAATAACCTGCTTAGTCATTCTCCTCAGCTCATATTGGTCTATTTATACTGGATCAGCTCTGTTTCCTGAGCCTTATTATTTTTCATCAAAGCCACTTACAGAAATGAGGAAGAAAGTGTGTGCTAACGTCAGCAGGGCCTTCCAGCCTAAACCACTGAAAACTGGCACGTATGCTGACAGTGCCGCTCCACATCTGTCAGAAAATTCATCCAGTAAACGGCATGCGTTTGGCTTTATTTACTCATACTTTCACCTCTGTGACTCGCTCTTCAATCCAGCGTTGTGGGATTCTGATCCGAATGTGTGAACTCATGTGGCTTTTGAGTTTTCCTATTCAGAAGGCTTTCTGTTGACCATTTAGTGTTGCTTTTGGTCGCTGTAGCAGATAAGCTGATATTAAAAAATGATCAGCAGACGTCAGTCGGTGGAGCGGACTGCTGAAAATGAATCGTTCCCATTCGTGGTGAATGAATCGGCCGCACAGGGGTTTCAAAAACAGAGCAGCGTTTCTGGTAATGGTACGACTAGTAATGTTGTAGCATTTCAAGCAGAACTGAGGCTGAATGAATGGATTTGTTTAGCTCAGTTTGGAAAAGTACAAAATTGAAGACAATGAATTCATGTAGATTCTGATTAGGGGTAAAGTAGGAGAGTGGAAATATTCACCAAAGGTCAAGTTTAAAGGCTTTTAGCTTTGATTTAAAATATATAACATATTAAGCTTGCTAACAAGAATACTAATGTGGTGTTGGCTATTTTACATCTTGCTAGTTAGTTAATGCCTGGAGTAAACCCAGCTCACTGTTTTCCGCACATTTAAAATAAATCTCCATTGTCACAGTAGAAAGAGCAAAGAGTCAGAGACGAAACCCTGGAACAAAGCCCAGCAGCAGGACGATGATGCAGGGTGTCCTCAGGTCAGGACTGATTATGACTAGATGAGGGAAAAGAGGAGGAAAAGGAAGGCGACGTGCAAAGTGCTGCAGTTTCAACTTTTTTCTAAGACCGTGTAATGGCAGAAATAAAGCTTTAAAAAATGTGCAACTCTGACCGCCAAGTTTTGCAGAAGGTGCAGCAAAAATCAGCAATTTTAGGCTGCAGCAATCATAAAACAACGTCCTGTGGGGACTGGTACGTGGCGTGCTTTAAAAAGAGGAAAACCGGAACAGAAATACTGGAAACAAACTTATATTAAAAATATATATATATATATATAGTGGCGTGCTTTAAAAAGAGGAAAACCGGAACAGAAATACTGGAAACAAACTTATATTAAAAATATATATATATATATATAGTAAAGTTTAAGAATTGGAACAAACAAATAACATTCTCTGACCTTCATGCTGTACAGTAATTTTTTTCTATTCCGGATTTAAAGGAGTCAACCATTTCTGCAGCAGTAGGACTTTAATTTGAACTTTGTATGGACTAGACCGATAATCCAGAAAGGAGCCAATAAAACGCAGCAGCGTTAAAAACACGAAAAAGACGAGAGGGTGGCTCAGTAAGTTCATTTCCCTTCATGACCAGCAGGGTGCGGTGTTGCAACATCCCTCCTCTTCACAACCCTACACTCACACATGCATGCACGCGCACACACACACACACGCACACATACGCACACACGCACACACGCACGCACGGGTACCGTTGCATAAAAACGTCCTTTTCTGCATCAGATATCTTATTTTTCTTTCGGTGTCGATCCAATCAGTTGTTTTTCTTCTGGATTTTCTCTCAGAAAAATAAACCTGGGGAGGTCGGGCTTTGCTGAGATGTTGTTTGGTTTGATGTCGGCAGCGGGACGTGACCTTCACGGCAACACCAGCTCAAATTCTCCTTTTCTGTCACCATTTCGGCTCAACCTTTTTTTTTTTCAGGGCCTGAAAATGAAAACGATTAACCGCACGTTCCTTCATCTGTCAGATCGGTGTGTTTCCTGCCACTCAGCACGTGTGTTGTTCCTCATCAGAGGGAGGTGTTTAAAAAAACAAAACAAAAAAAAGGGACTCATCTGATAGCAGGTACTCTGTGTACGTGCATGGTTTTTTTTTTGTTTTGTTTTTCTACAGCTCCATTACGTTTTTTTGCCTTACTGTAGGTCAAGCCCTGCTCCCTTTACTCTCTCTCTCTCTCTCTCTCTCTCTCTCCCCCCCCCGTCTCTTTCACATTTGGTCTGGCCTCAGTACAAGAAGTAGGAGCAGTTGTCAGTTTCAGGAAATGCACTGCGCTCTGTTGGGAAGTGAGGTATCTGCCTTTGGGCCAGCTATTCCTTTTCTTCTTTTTTTTTCACTGTTTTTCATTTTATCGACCGCTTACGGGAACACAACACCTCCCCCTCCTCCCTTTCTTTTGTCCTGACTGCCGTAAGAAAGAGTAATATCAAAGAGAATCACTGAATGGATTTAGCTTTCTGAGCAACATGTTATATTTTGTGTGTCGTCCACCTTTACCCCACCAAAAACACACCCTTTTTTTAAGTTGTCCGTTTTCATTCAGGGAAAAAAGAGTTTCGCTGCTGGAGGCTCCGCTGCCTCATCTGTGGGGGTTGAAATGCATCAGAAATGTAATGAAATCGAAGCTGGACGTCCCGGGCTCGGGGGCGGCGTGGAAAGGCAGAGAGAGAAGTTTTGAGTCCAAACAGGATATTGTAGTAAGCACACAGGAGCCCAGATTCTTCCTCGGGCCGTTTGGCTCGGCGATCTCCGGCGACGGGAACGATGACACAATAACAAACGTGAAATAATTTACACCAGGACAGACGATGTCGAGCCCACGCGAGGGAATCGCTTTGTAAATGTTTTCGACTTGTTTTGCTCCCTCCGACGTCGCTCCGCCTGCTCATCATCGGGCTTCGACTCAAGTTGGCGGCTTCAGTGGAGCGGCTGTAATCTGATCGATCTGTCAGTTCTACAGAAATCCCTTTTTTTTTTCTACTATGGAACAACCTTTATTACAAAAGGTGAAGCCCCCCTTTTTTTTTTCCAGTAAAAAAAAAAACAACTGTGGTGATGTTATTTAAAGAAGGAAACAGGCCCACATACAAGAAAAACCCTCTGATTTGCACAGCTGATGCTTACACTTATTTTTATAGGAAACAACTTTTGGTATCCACCAGAGCGTCTCCCGTTGAAAGTTTATCTTTCATGAACAAACTGCGTTGTAATTAGGGGGAAGATGTTTGCATGTTGCTCAGTGCGTGTGTGTGTGTGTGTGTGTGTGTGTGTGTGGATCAGATTTGTCTGCCGTTTGAGGCTCGGGGAGGAAAAACACATGTGAGAGTGAGTGTGTGTTGTTGTAAGCAGAGGCTCATCTCACAGGGTTGTCAGGAGCATTAAAACAGGCTGTTTGTCACACGCCAGCGTCTGCGGCGCCCGTCCACTTGCTCCGCACCGCGCACCCCGCCTCCATGCTGCCACGGTGACCCTCGGCGGGAACTGGGGGGTTTATCCTGACGAAACACATGGAGGAAAGGAGTCTAAAAACAGATTTATTATTGTGAAAGTAATAAATCTGTTTGGAAGGAGCGACCGACCTTATCGACAGAAAAAGGACCAGCTTCCACCGTTTTGTTCTTCAGTCAAGTCTTGCACGTTCCAGCAGCTTTAAAATAAATACAATCGAATTTTTTCCCGTTTGTTTGATTTAAAAGTTTATTTAATACAAACAGCAAAAGCCACTTCTCCGCCATTTATCCAGACGAGATTTTGGTTTCAAAGTTTCAAAGTTATTCTGGTCATTTTCTGTTTTCTTACCTGGCAATACTTTCAATATTTTCTTTTGAAACCTTTGCGTGTGTGTGCGTTCACGTTTGGTTTCCAACACTGCTACGGCTAAAATGTTGAACCTCTCACTTCACATGGTGAATAAAGCAAAAACTGACGTGTTGCTGATCATATCTAAAGTGAAACCTTTAACCAATTAGTTTAAAAGGATCATCTTAGAGCAACTCGTTTTGGTGAGATTCGTACAGTTTGCTCCGGTTGTCAGAATACAATGCTAATGATCGGCTCTAAACTAGGGTGCGTTCTCTGCAGCCGCGTTTAGTCCGCTTCAAACAAACTGCAGCTTTTGTCTTGAAAGTCCGGTTCGTTTGGAAGATGTGACCATGCAATCGAACTCTAATACGGACCAGAAAGTCAAACTCTGGTCCGCCTAGTTTCTCGACGGGGGTGGTACCGCCCCCTGGGGGCCGTTCAGAGGACAGCACGGGGCGCTGGCCCAAAAAAGGTTGAGGAACACTGGCCTAGGTGAAAGCTGGTGTGACTCAAATCCATATGTGAGCAGGTCAAAGGCCACGCCAAGAGCAGGAAGCGGATTATAGCGCAGGGCATTCTGGGTAAATGCATCAAAACAAACACACAAGTCTAGTGCTAGCCATGGGAAATGGCTCATTGTCTTTTTTTTTTTTACCAATAACAACAGGCTGACACTACTCCATTTCTTTTTTTTTATATATACATTTTGTTAAAAAGGAGGTTTCGCTCAGTGTCTTCTTCAGAGGTTTCTGTGTCGTTTCCCTCTTTGGTTCTGGGTGCAGCACAGGTAAACAGGTGAAAAGGTTTTTTCGAAAGGTTTGGTTCGTTTGACTACACAGAGACTACAGTGCTTTCATATTTGAAGTCCAAGATTTCTAAAATGTTCAATCTACTCTACAGTGACCTCTCTCCTATTTATGGTTCAGTCTTCGCGGATTTGCCTATTTGTATCTAAAATACTCAAAAGAAAATGCGGCGTTGGAGGCTGATGCTTCATGCCATTGGCTTGTGTTAGCAATAAAGCCACTCACAAGAGGATATTGTATATTAGTTACAATGTGCACGTTTAGGCACATTAAGGTATATTTAGTCTTAAACTATTAAAATAGGTCATTATAAATCTTTTTAGAGCGAGTCTCAAGCATTTGATGATTTAAACGGGCAGCTGTGGTTTCTAGTCTCCAAAAATACTGGGGGTCCATTTTATTTGTAAAAACACAAAAAGGGAGCCAAACTTGTAAAACCTGGAAAAGGTTAGATTCTTTAGATAATGATTTTTTTCATAGTGAATTCTTATGTAAATCAAAGCCATATTCTTTTCTTTTTTTTTAATTTTATAAATTTTTTGTACTTTTAATTTCATTTCTCATCTTTTTTTTAAATAAAGTTATATATCTAGGTGCTTTTCTCTCTCGTTCATAATGTTTTTGAATAATTCCCCGAACAAAACTGCATCTTCAGTTCTCGGAAAGTGCTGAAGATCTTTCAGTAATTCAACAAGCCCCCTACTAAACCCCTACTTGAACCGACCCATGACCTTTCTCTGTTAATATCGAGTCCTTTCTCATGTGTGCTTACCTAATTGCTAAAGTTATAAGTGATGAAAGGTGAGCCCATCCCACTGCCCTGGCTGGGAGTTGATTCATGCCGGCCCCCAAGCAGGGAAAAGCAATAGGAAGCCAGAGCAATAAAAGGCTTTGACATTGATGGGCCTGTTTCCCAAACACTTATAGGACCTTAAGTCTGGCTGGAGGGGCCGGGGCCTCCGCTGCTTATTGCCGCGTCGGACTGGAGTCGCCACGCCACGGAGCGCCTCGACGTCCAGTCTCTGCCCCCCAGTTCCTGCCTCTCAGTCAGGCCACTTGGAGCAGCAGTGGGTAGGCGGGTGAGGAATTTCTGAGTGTGTCAAAGGTGTCCGGCACTTAGTCTCCACGCCGTCGAGGCAAACAGAGAGCTGTTAAAAAAAAAAAAAAAAAAAACGACATCATTAAGACTGATTAGATACAATCGTAAAAAGGGATGAAAACCAAAAAAATGTGCAAAAACAATTACAGTCTCAAGGTAATTAAAACATGTTTTTTTTTTCCCAAGGTAAAAGAAAATGTGTCTTTCTTGTTCTTTGAAGAGATTTAAAAACTCTCACAACCTTTTTTTTCCTCTTTTTAAGGAAGCGGTTGGCAAAAAAAAAAAAATCCTCCCATTTCAACGTTCCCCCCAACCCCCCTGCCCTCCTCCAGACGTCCGTTTGGCTTTTGACTGGATTAAGTTCATGCACAAGGCTGCTACTCATGCCAGCAGATTGCTTACGACAGGCCCTTATGCAGACACCTAGACTGCCATGAGCAATTAGTTTAAATACGCAGGCGAGGCGCAGGACCAGGCTGACCTGAATGAGGACGGGAGAGGGCAGATGGAGAAGGGCACCTAGTGGGCGGCAAAAGTGAAATGGAGCCTCCCACTAATTCTGCACCATGTGATGGGAATCTGTTGTGTCCTGAGGGACACTTAGTCACTGCATGTAATGAGTGAGAATTGCAACTCATGGAGAAAGTAATATAAATCCATCTTGAGTTGACATGGAGTTCTGTGTGACGTCTTGAACTGTTGTCGGCCGTTTTAATAGCCGTCACATTTTAGCTGCTAGATGCTAACGGCATTAGCGGCGCTGAAAGCCATCCAGATAGACGGGTCTGATTGATGAGGTGGACCTGATCTGTTCAGTTCTTCTTTAGCCATGTCTTGTTTCCTGCTCAATATTTCGTCCTGGTTGATTCATGGTGGTGAGTGCCATCCTTTCTGTGATGCACATCTGAAGTAAATTACATGAAGTTGTCGTGTCGCATTTGAGAAGTGGAATATTGTTTTAGTAATCACTGAGAAGATTACAGAAGCTTGCTTTGATCACTGATTGCCAATGAGTCAGGAGTTTTCCCCCTAGCAGGTTTGAGTTGATGCGCTGCTGGTTCAAAATGTCCAGCGGCAGATTTTGCACTTCATCGCAAAAAGCTTTGGGGTATAACGGAAGAAAAAGTCCAGAGTCACAAAATGATGACTGGGCAAAACGACCCACAAATAAACATTTCCATTGTTGTTGAGGTTTGTAGCATCAAAAGCAATCACGTTCCTGCGAGAAGAGGGAAATTCACGTCATTGTTTTGTAATAATCTTAGCATATCCAGGCCTCATGGACACACCACAAACAGTTGTTAAAAATCTGTTTCTGGCACAAAAAAATAAAAAAAACTTCATTTGAATGCAAACGGGAGGTTCAAACGCACCAACAAAATCTAGAAATGTGTGTGTGTGCGTGTGTGTGCGTGCGTGTGTGTGTGTGTGTGTGTGTGTGTGTGAGCACTGCTACAGGACAACAGTGTGTCATCTTCAGAAAATGACAAGCGGTTTGGGAAAAATGTTGTGTAAGGTGAACTGTGAAGCAGTGCAGTCAGAGAGTCGAGTTCACGTTTCTTCTTGGTGGATTTTAATTTCTGACACCTTCGGTTTCTGACAGCTCGACTTGCCAGTAGCGAAAATCTTTCTGGTTTTATACACCATGGGAAACACACATGCACTTCATTAGTCTGCACCGTTAGAAAATAGGTCAAACCAAACAATAAAATCCCAACACAGAAACAGGAATGAGATTATTAATCTAATTTACCAACTCATCAACACAACTCAATGGTCTGCAAAATAAAACATTTAATACAGGACAAGTCAGAGGACGAATGATGCAAAACAGAAAACTCTTTTTGGTCGTGTCCCAGTGATGTAATCGGTGACATCATGAACCAATTTAAACAGGAAGTGCTGAGCCGGCACCACCCATCACCTGATCAAACAATGGTGAATATGAAAAAGACTTAGAGAAATAATTTACTAAAAACTGAAACGTTTGTATTGATCTAATGGTTCATTAGTGCTAGCTTAAAAAACAAACAGTGAAGCAACATTACAACAGCAACATTAAACTAAAGTATTTTGGCAAACTACAGAAAGATGAACTAAATTAGATAAATGATAAATAAATACTATCTACTTTGTCGCATGAACCAAAGCCATTTCCTTTGCTTTCTTTTCTTCTTGCTAACATCTTTCTCTCCAGCTATCTCCTCCTCTACGTGTTGTGTCCTCTGTTACTGACACGCACGGTGCAATAACCAGATTGTGCGGAGCTGCTGAGCTGTTCCACATGTGAAGGGTGCGTCAGATCAAATTAGGCCTCGCTGACAAAGGGCCTTTTTATACACAGGTGCACGGTGGGCGAGGTGGGGGGGCAGTCGGCCACGTAGCGCAGAAGCCAGCCAGTAAAGCAAAGCAGCCAGTCAGTAAGCTAATCAGTCAGCCTGCCACTCACACAGCAGAACCGTCAGCTGCTCCCCCGGATCTGCGGGGGTCCGACTTGACGTTTCCACGTTCCGCCAGAATCCTGAGAAACGCCCTCTGATACGTTGGTGTTTACCGTCGGCGTGAGAAGCCGGGCTTTCGCAGCGCACTTTTTGTGAGCGACACATCACCGAGCGTGGCCTTTTGCATCCGCACTTCACCGCGGCAAATCACAACACACAGCCAAAGTCACAACACGATGTCAAACGCTGCCTTCTGCGGATGACGAGCGCGATCTCTAACAGCGCGGTGCTGTGTTTATCTCTCCTTCCCCCTCCTCCCCCAAGTTTACGGCGTTCTCTCTCCAAGTTGTCACTTTTCATATGTGAGCATAAATCCCCTCCCCACACACGGCGGCGGCGGCGGCCCTGAGGGGCGCTTGGGGGGCAACCATAATGCAGCTGCGGCAGCACGGGCTGAGTTATTACGTTTAATCCGTCTAATGGTTGAGTATCATAGAATGGGACCCAGTCTGCCTTGGAACTAATTCTGTCTGGGCATTTTGTTTAATTCGCCACACTGGGCCGTAAGCTCCTCCAAAGGCAGGCTGCCCCCTCTATTCTCTTCTCTCCACCCCTTAAGAATATAAACCCCTTATCTTCTCCTCTCCCTCCCTCTCTCTTATGGATGGCAGAACAGTGGGTGACTTGTGCTGGAGAGTGATTTCTCAACAGTCCATAACACATTCTGTTGACGTTTTGGACATATGCAGCAGCGCGGGGAGGCGTATGGAAGTGAAGCCATCATGAGCGGCGGAAGAAAGGCACAGCCGCTCCAGCTTTTCCAACGCTTTTTTTTTTGACAGCAATATTGTTGAAGTTGCAAAAAGCGCATTGGGCAAGGCATGAGACGTATGGAAATGGAGATACTTGGATTGCTAATAAGAGGCCCTCTGACAGAGTCATGCGCACGATGCTATGGGATAGAGCAGATTATTCCACCCTGAAAACCAATAACCCATGTTGCACACGCAGCAGCTGCTATTGTACCAAAGTAAAACTTTAAAACTCTGCGCAACGCGGCCGACCCGGGTCCGGTCGCGTTGGGAGAAACAATGGCGCTTTAACCGAGGACTGGTTAGTGGGGGGTTGATTGCCTTGTCAGTTTGTTGCGTGGCTGAACGGTGATAATCCGTGTTCACAAATCCCGTGCGTTTAGTCAAATTATTCCAGGCTTTAAGGATCCCATTGTAGCCACTTGCTGGCGAGCTGCTGTCTGAGTGACCCCCCATGGGGACAACAATGCCGCCATTCAGGGGGCCGTTTGCTGCAACCGACCAGCGATTTCAGGTGTGAATTGGCTGTGTGGCAAACGGCTTATATCGACTGACCTGAGACGTGACCTTGGAGGGTGAAACATTTTGGTACAAGGCGGGGGGACGACGGGGAAACAAACAGAGTAAGCACTTGAGTTTTGCTGAGCTGTTTTATTCTGCTCTGAAGGCCTTACAAGCTGAGCTCCATTATCTGTAAGAAAGATATCACTGTCTATGCCTGCTAAATCTCTTCTTTTTCCTCCCACCTTTCTTCCATAATATGCTTTTAATCATATCTTTTTGGCTGGCCTGCTTGTGTGGGTTGTGTCCAGGGCCCTTTGATGGGGATCTGTGATGCGCCTCAAAGGCTTTTGAAGTGGCCGGCCGCAGAGTAACGGGGGGCGAAGAGGGGGTGGCTCGCTTTGCGGCCTGGAGCTTTGATGTGCCAAGGGTCTGGAGCGGCCGGCTGCATGCTGCCCTGCACAGATCTGTCAGTAGCACAGCTGCACAGCTTGCTGGGGAACCCCTGACTCCCAGCCCTCCCCGCTGCTCGACTCTCATACCGACTTACTCGCCTAAGTGACTGTGTACTGTACGTTGTGTACCTGCGGCGTTTGATGATTTCATCTAATAAGAGAGGGAGAAAACACCTGGGTCTGTGTGAAGAAATGACTGACCTTTGTTAAATCATGAACTATTTGTTGATGAACTTTTTACTTGTGAGGCAAGTGACCATTTTGGAATATCAGATTTTCGCTTTAACTAGGTTTTATTAACATCAGACCAGTAGAACGAATCAAGAAACCCCGTAAAGTTTAACAGTCTAAATAGGGCATCTAGGGTTCTATCTTTACGTTTCTGTTTTTTGTCTGTTGAATTTTTCTATTGGCTGTCAGTGATGCAACACGGTACAACTTGATCAGAGCCCGGCGCTCAGGTATCAAACCGTCTCACTTAGACGCACAGATCCGCCTGGGGGCGAGTCAGGAGGTGGAGTAGCAAGCTGACTGTGAGCGACGCTAGCATGGATGGATAATGATATTTATCTTCTCAAATGTGTGATTTAATTGCAGTATGGGCGTGGAGTGGGTCTCCTCCGTTCTGACTGCTGGCAACAGTATGGACAAAGACTCAGAGATTTCAAAGAGCAATACGTCACCTCTTGATCTAAAGGAGCTCAAGAGTAGATAAAAAACCAATATCACTGACATCTATTAGTTTGGAAAAGTTGCAAAGTTATATTTAAGTCTTTGGGACTCAGTGAACCTCAAGCCATTAAAAAAGTGAGCAGGTCAAACATTGGTAGAGATCTAATCGCTGGTTTAATAGAGCATCAAGATCAATATTGCATTTGTAAAAAACATCTTCACTTTTGGGGGATTGACTGAGCCAAAGTTCACTATTCAAACATTTTTTTGAATTGGAAAATTAAAAATAAAGGTTTCGAAACCGTCCAGTGTGACTCATCAAAACCATTTCTATAGAGAGACGCGGGACAAAATGTCCAACATGTAAAATACTTTTTGCTAGTTAATGCTATTAGGTGCTAAAGGTTGTTGTTGCCAAGGTTGGTACCACATGTCTTGAGGTTTATGGGGTTATTAATCTTTAACACGGGTTCATGTTAGTTATTACAGCTTTTTTCTTAATAAATAAAGTTATTATTACAAAACTGCTTTTTATATTCTGTAACTTACAGTTTGCTCAATGATCCAAAACATTTAACTGGAAAATAAAAGAACAAACCGGAAATTTGACATGGGGTAAATACATTTTCACTGGACTCTATATGCCCCAATGGTTTCACAAAATTGCTTCTGCCCCCCCAGTCAAACAGAGAAGGATTACTCAGCGGACAGCCATTTTTGTTTTTTTGTTTAAAGTTTATGTGAATGTGCCATTGGGAATTTTTCTCTGTGATTATTTCCAAATGAAATCGGTTTTCTGTGCAGCTGCACGAAACCATTAAAAAGAGACCATATGTTCCAACCTGTTTGGTTTCAGTCAAGCTCAACCTTGGCTCAACTCACCACCTGGAAAGGAGTGTGGTTTCCAAGGCTGAAGCTATTGACACTTAGTTCACTGCAAGAATTTTTTTTCCCCTTTCAGAGGAGATTGTATTAATTGCCTGGCAGCTCTTTCCTTATTTCTACCCTATTATTTTCCTGACAAGAGTGTAAAGCTATGCTAGCTTTAGAGTCAGTTTCTTGCTAAAAGTTTACTGTTTGGATCGTTTGGTCAGATGTGAAGTTTAGGTAATGAGGGTGAAACATTCAGCCAGGTCGAGGGTCACGATGATAAACGATAAAATGTTCTGTCTATGGTTTAAATGTCATCAGGACTTATTAAAAAAACTCAGGTGCTCAAAACAGAGACCAACTTTAGTAAATGTTAGTGGCTAAAAGTTAGCAATTTTGAAGTTTCCAAGTACTTAAAATGCTTCTAGAGCATTTAAAAGTAGGGGGTTTATTAATGCCTATGTAAGAGCAGGGTTTATTGCCAAAAAACGCCAAAAAATAAAAATCAGAATACTAGTCACAAACTAGCATAAACTCTAGAGGTCAAGCTGAAAATCACTCCTTCACATCTGGGGATCATCATAGACTTTCACCAAACATTTCAATCATAAATCCACAAAAGACAATCCTGATCTGATTCACACTTAGCTGTTAATAAATCTCAAGCGTAGATGGCGACATACCTCACAACTGCGACTTTTCGAAAAAAAAATGGGTAAGCCAACAGTTTGGGACAACTAGCTGGAAAGCTCACCACGTCTTTTAAAAACAATAACGAACAAATCTCAGCGTAGAAATCTTGTTGTTGGTCAAGCAAATGCTTCATATTTAAATGATTTCCTCTTTTTGTTGGACATGACTTTCCGAGTCTTGTTTATGCTTGTAAATCTTGTTACACATGAAGGAACTCTAATCCCACCTTAAAGTGGGATTAATAATAGTTTGGATTTACTTTCCCAGATGTAATCACACAGATGGCGCTTTGCGGCAAAGTCTTCCCTAAGATGAAAAATATCGTGGAGTATTAATGGATATTTATTCACATACTGCATTTTATTAACCAAGTCCTGTTAGACATAGTTAATCATGTACAAAGCAGAAAGATTAGACGGCATCAGGCTTACTGCCAACACTCGCCAAGACATTGCAAATGTTTTTAAGGTCAGCATAGTTTCACTCGTCACTATGGTGCGCATCCATCATTTTGCTCTGCTTTTCAAACATGTCGAAAGTGTAAATGGTATATTTGCTTTACCCCTTAAAAGATTTGATGGAGCAGTAGGCACACTCTTTCACAGCAGCGTCTACATCTCAGTTTCACTCTTTACATACATCACGCCAGGTAGCTGCAGAGTCTAACTTTCCAAAGTTTTCAGCACCTGGGAATGTTTTCCTTTGGGAATTTAGTCGGGAGTGTCGGTCGCGGCGTCACAGAGGTTATGTGACGGCGCGTTCATTTTGAATAACAACCTCCTTTAAAGCGACAGCTTCGTTTTTCTCAGGTAGCAAAAATGCTAAAGCTGAAAGTGGCTTTTGTCTGGTTTCTGAAATCAAGGTTTCACAAAGTTATGGTTTCCATTATACTTTTCTTTTCGCTGAAATGGGTTTTTTATGAGTTTGTACAGAACTCCGGCTTTGGTTCATAAAAGGCAATGACAGAGTTCAGAAGACCGTATAAATGACTAATGTGGAACAGTATCCCCTAATAAGTAGGTATTCCTAAAGGATTAGCTTGACGGCAATGAAAAACGATAACTCCGAATTAATCTTCAGTGGCTGTTTGCTGACATTGCCTCCATAAAATGTATCTGCTGGCCTCAGTTAACCCCAACATTAGTTAGGCAGCTTTCCATCTTTCAACTGTGGTTTTATGAAAAAATTTGCATGTAGAACACCAGATAGTTGTCACAGTTTCAGCCCGTTCGATTAAGTTGCTAACCTTTACAAAGCTTTGAAAATGACTTCTGGTTTGATCCAGAGGCGTTTTGGACCTCGGACGCCCTCCGCATGACCCGCGATCGTAAGCTAAGCTGTCGTCCAGCCAACCACGAGGAGCGAAATGAAGGCTGTATTTTAGACCTATGATTGTTAAGGAGACAACTCAGCCTCACTTCTGCTTCGACCACTCGCCCCTGTCTGACTGGCTCATGCGGTTGGTTGCCACGGCAACGTGGTGGAGAAAGACTACTTCCTGAGTCTTTTTTGTGTTTGGGCCTCGGCGCAGCATTGTAACCTGGATATTATTTTTAGTCCCTTGGCGAAGGCTGAGTGCATGTTGATTGGGAATGTGAGCCGAAAGCCTGCCGCACAAACACACACACACACACACACACACACACACACATACACACACGCTAAAACGCTAACCCATAACGTATTGAAAGAAATCCACATTTCAAACTCATTAGACGCCGTCCTGAATTGCTGAAGGGATCGGCATCTGCCAGCCATCTCAGGTCGCCGAAATCCTTGTCAGCAGCGTCGGTATGTGAAAAGCTCGCTTTCACCCCGTCCGTCAGCTCCGCCGTCCCACACCCATCTGTGGCCTTTTATTGCGTTCCTGTCTCTCCTTTGTTTCGCGCTTTCCTTGTGGCAGGCGGTAATAAAGGTCTGACAGGCAGAGCGTGAAGGTCATGGCTATTAGATGGTAAAGACGAGAGCCACAGCTGGGCTGGCGAGGCCTCGTTTCTGGTGATGAGCTGTGTGTGTGTTTATGGGAGGGATTGGGATGGTCCCTATTTGATTCAAAGTTGTTGTTTTTGTTTTTATTAGACCCACCTGGTTTGGAGGAGGAAGAAGCCGGGGGGCCTTTTGATTAAAGGGGCAGTATTATGTATTTTCCATGCTCATAGTGCCATTTTATAGCACAATCAAGTAACTATGTTATCTTCAGTTGTTGTAAAAATGCTATAAATATCAAATATGACTAAGCCTTGAAATTGGACCTCTGTCTCTTTACAAACTCCTGCTCTTTCTGAAACGGCACCTTCATAACAACATCGCTTCTCTGTTCTTTCAAAGCGTTCGCTAATATTTAGCCATATGTAGTAAAATTAGATGAAAGAGAAATTGGGTGCAGCAGAATTGGCTTTTCAGTAAAAGTCTCTTCCATTGCAAGAAATATATTTTGTCTTTTATTATTCTACCCTGATTAAAACTAAAACCATCTGCATCAACCCATATTGGACAGGTCAAATTTGTATTGTAATTACATTTGGAGGCCGTAATAAATCAGTCCAAGGGCCACTAATGGTCCCCGGACCGCAATTTGGACGCCCTTAGCTTAAATTATTCTTCAATTGTCATCATTTTTATGACTATTTACCCACATTATTTTTAAACGTACTTAGTTACCAAGAGAAATTAACCGATTGCTTCACAGTGGTTTGTTTTTGGGTACAGAATGTAAAGAAGAAGAAAGGTATGAATTATAGCGAAGGGATAAATTAATCCAAAGCATCAAAGTTACATTAGTTGTTTCCTGAATAGGATTTCTGTTGAGTAAAACAATGGTTAATGAAAAATAAAATGTAATTGTTTTGGGAGAGTCCCCTAGTTTTCGTCTCGTGTGTTTTAGTTTGACATCAATGAAAATGTTTTTCCCCACCTTCTGGTCGAACAGGAAACCATCTACTTTTGGTGTTCCTCAGAACGGAGGGGAAAAGTTACCTTTGCAGCAAAGCATTCACTGTAATGTGGTCCGAGACTCCACGACTATGAGGCTGAACAAAGACCAGGATCAGTGATTGTGAGCAGGAACGCTTGGCTCGAGTAAAAATGTCCATCTGTGAAAACACCAATACCGCTGAACAATATTTGTAGATTTTGAAGCAACATCTGCTACCAGGATGGGCCTGCTTATTTAAGTGAATGAATGCCAAAACCACATTCGCAGCAAACTCGACGTACGGATGCTGGTCTTTTATCAAGAGCCTTTGCCAAGCTGCGCTCTTCGGCTGACACAGAATCCTCGCTGTCCTTCAGCTTGGCTCTCGTTTCGGCCGTATTCCTTGATGGGCCGTCACAAGTAAAGAAAGAAATCTTTATTCTGCAGATGGACTCAAATTTGGGCCTCCGACAGATGACTGGGAGCTGAGTAATTGCTCCGCCGATGTCATGCGAAGATTGTTTAAGTATTACTTCGAGAATCGAGGAATGGAAATAGCAGGAATTCACAGAGATTTAGCGAGAAATACCTAAATACTCTATGTTGAGTAGCAGGTTGTAAATCTATCAGAAGAGAAAAAGGTTCTTTAAGCTTCTTCTTTTTAATTTGTCAAAAATGAGAACAGTAACCTGATCAGATAAAAAGCTTTTTTTCTTTCTTTTTGGAGGGAAAAGCACAGAGTATTTTATAAGCGTAGATACAGTGTCTTATGCGTTCTTATCAAAAATATTGTTTCTGGACGGCATCCAACTTTTCCCGGAGCCGCTGCCAGAATCCGACTCTTCCAAACCTCAAGTATTCCCAAGTGGGTTTTCTGCTGCTTTGGAAAAATAGTGCAGGGAGGGAGCAAAACGGAGCAGCCCTGCACTGCGCTGATGCCTTTAGCAGATACCGGAATGAGCTTTGCCGTGTAAACGAATCTCATCTTTAGAAAAACCTGTCATCTCCCAAAGCGTGTTTAGGATGAACTCCCGTCCAGCTCCGTTTGCTCCAATGCGAGACTCACAGGAAAATATGACTAACGGTTACAATGTCTGTGTGACTATCAGGTCACCAACCAACCGTAAGAGAGGAAAAAACTCCTTCAAGCCGCCGCCGCCATCGCGACCAGGAGAAGACGTATCTCATCAGGCAAAAGACGGGGAGTCGGCCTCGGGCTTTTTGTGCTACTAGATATCTGTTTCTGCACAATGAGACGTCTCATTCTTTGGCACGGGTGTCAGGAGTTCAGCTTTAAACACCGTGACCCGTGTTCGACCTCGAGGGAGGGCAGACATGCGGCTGAAGAGGCTTCTCCGTCAGGGCTGTCGCAGGAGCCAGCGCCTTTCTATCAGGCTTATCAGTAGGAAGGCCAAGGGAAAAAAAAAAAAACAAGACCATTTAAATGTACACAGCACAGATAAATCAGAGATGACTGACACACAATATTTGAAGGAAAATCTGGAGTCATGTCAGTCCGTCCCCCCCTCACGGTCGCCGCCTGTGCTGGGCAGGCAAAGTTTAAGTAAACATCCCCAGCAACGCAGAGACGAGCCGCTGCGCAACAGCTTTTACTGTCCTCCAAACAGAATTGAACAAAAAAAAAAAAAAAAAAAAAAAGCTGCATGTTACACACAGTATGTAGCCCAGTCTGTTTCTTTTCTTTTTGGCAAAAAAAAAAGAAGTATTTTTTGGGGGGAGGAGGGTTACTATTGAGTTGATTAGAATTGAAAAAAGAACAATGTGTTGACAACAAAATGGCAAACTGACGATATAATTTGTTTAAATAGATTTCAATTGTGACCAAATATCCATGCTCAAAATTCATAAATCTGAATGAAAGGAGTTTATTTCTGTAATGTGTTGTATGTTGAGCAGAGAGAACATTTGTCCTTCCTACAAACTATTTCAATGCTTGAACTTGTCCTGAAATTTAAATTACATATTGTCCTTGTAATTTCATTGTCTGTACTAATGGTAAATTCAGGCTGTTGGTTGAAACCTCATTGCAATAAACTCCCACACCTGACACAGATGATAAAGATGCAGAGAGAGCTGGAAGCATCACAAATAAGGTGAATAGCAACTTCAGAAACAAAATCCATCTCTACAACCCAAACTGATCCGATGACGGAAAGCAACATTGTTAAACACATTAATTAACTGTGATTATCTACATTTTCTGGACAGCTGAGATCGATTTCACTAATCGCACCCATATCTGATTACTGCCAGATCTGGAAAAAAAAGAAGAAATCTCTGAATCAGAACCTGTTTGACAACATAGCACAGGCTAAAAGATTTCAATAGCTCCCACAATAGCATCAGTTAAATTCATCAACATAAATTCAAGAAAGAAAGAAAAAAAAAAAAGCCATCGCCATCTATCTTTCTGGACAAGATTAAAACGCCATTCCTAAGACTTTGCAAACCTCAGCGAGAGCCGTTCCTCAATATGGAAACATAGAACAGTGGTAATCCTGCTCAAGGGTGGCCAGCGTGAGGCATGAGCCAAGAGTGCATTTGGCATTGTAAAACTAGCACAGCCTCTCAGCAAAACAACTCATAGCAAGTTATTGCAAATGATTGATGGCAGTTTTTACTGAAAGGGTTTTTTGGGGGATCTGAAATGTTTTGAGCAAGAAAATAGAAGAAATCTGTAAAGGGCTAATATGTTTTCGCATCACTGCAACTCGTACAAAGGTGACGGAAAGATGGATGTTGGCGTGGATAGGTGTCTGGGGGGTCGACACGCATAGTTGACTTTCCTCAGCTATCGCACTGCATTACATGTCTTCAGGTCTTATGCTTTATTTTACTCTTCCCTCTGATTTCCACTTCAGGTTAACTTTTCCTTCTCGTCTTGCACTCACCTGTCTTCCTCTTAGTCAAAGCAGTCGCTCTGTTTTTTCCACTCTCACATCCTCTTTCTGTTCTTTGTGTTACCAACATGTTTTCTCTGCGTCGTCTGCAGCAAGTCATTGTGTCTTCTCTTCAAACGGGACTAAAACAGACAGCTGTGCTTTGGATGTGGTCGTACATGAGCGTCTTTATGTACACATCTCGCTGTTCAATTTTGGTGAACATGTGCTCACAGTCTGACCATGTGCTGCCGTGTTTGATGTGGTGTGCTTGTATATTTGTGTGTGTGTGCTGTGTGTGTGTGTGAGCCAGCTGTCAAGATAAGATTGTTATCGCTCCTTTGCAGACTTCTTGTTCGCAGAAAGGGGATATCAAAACAATTTCTTTCGCTGTAAGCTACTTGTCAGGCAGCTCGACGTGTTATTTGGCGTATTTTCCAGATTTCAGGGAATTGGCTTGTTTTTGTGACTGTTTCCAAAAAGAAAGGGAAAAAAAAAAAACAAAGTGGTTTTGTTTGTCTTAAGAAAGTCTTCAAGAATACCTTCTTTGAGCACACCTAAACAAAAGACCTTAAATTAAGAATACATTTTCTTGAGCTACTTAAGGTTTTGGATTTATTTGCTCATTAGTGAGCTGCAAGTTTGATTTGGTAAAGGGGCTTGTAAAAGTGTATATATAATGAAAACTTGAATGCCTTTTCTGGAGACTTTTTTGCCACAGAAAAAGATTTCCAAAGTGTCTCTTGGTTTGATGCTCATACTGCCACAATTGAAATCTCTGTTTGCTCAACCGCCATGAAACCACGCCAGCTCTCGTCTCTGAGCGTAATATGCTGTCCCAACTCCGCCGGTCATTCTTCTTGTTGCTAGGCAATACCCTCTCCCTTTTTTATTATTATTATTTTCTTTTCGTCAATCTGAAAGGGGTCAGTGCCTCTGCATGACGGACCCACAGAGCTAAAAGTCTTCACCAGACTCTGCAGAAGTCCACTGCTAATTGCTCTCTGCGAACCCCCCTTATAGGTTTCCATTTGAATTTGAATGTAACGGGCTCGCTGGTGCCGAGAGTGTAAGGTACACAAATGACTGTCACTGGGAATGGATGGCAGCGCTACAGGGACTGCGCGCACTTGTCCCCCTAAATAAGGACTGTTGGCTTTTTGGCTCTGCTTAACTAATGCCATGTTTGTACTAGCATGAACGCCATATTGGTGCACGCATGGCTGAAGTAGCCTCGGAGTCAAAACGGCACATCCTTCAGGATGAGCACTGTGTGGACAGGATTTTATTTGTCTCAAACCGTGCGATGCCGGTTTAAGACAAACCGGCATCGCACGGTTTGCGATGTTTCTTGCTGTAAGAAACGCGCTTGCGTTTCTTACAGCAAGCACGCTGTAAGAAACGACTCTAGCTGCTGTGCGTGTGTTTGAGCAAGGTTAACGCTCCCAAAGAAAGAGCTGAAAGACACCGAGACAGACGCTCCAGGTCTGCTCTGAGGGACGGACAGACAGCTGAACAAATTGCCAGGCCTCCCCCTCCCTGTAGTTCACTTGTTCCGTCTCTATAGAGGCAAAGGTCCTGGTCCGTGTCCCACTCTTCTTCCAATGCCACTAGTGGTTAATTGAGCCCCTGCCAGGCCTCGCCCCTTTATTGCCTCCATTTGTCAAAGCCTCCAGTCTTGAATGGTGCCAGAGAGCTTGTACAAATGAAGAGGCTCCTCGCTCCTCCACGTCGCTCCCTCTTTATCAGTCTGTCCGTCCCAAAGAGCAAACAGGCCTGGCCCGGGTCAGACCAGGGCAAACAGTGCCGCGACAAAGGCAGCGACACGGTGAGGGGATGTGGGCAGGTGGCTGACATTTTCTCTGTCATCTACAAAGCTCAGCAGCTAATGCAAATAATTTATAAAGTTTGCTAAAGTGACTCAGAAAGAATGAAAAAAAAAAACAACATAACAATGCTACACATGGAACAAATGGCTGCTTAAGGAGCGTCGTAGGTTTATTGTGAGCCAGTCTAGACTGCTAAGCCGGGGGACAGGTGTACAGTGGAAGGTATTGTATGGCGGCGCAGCCTGTTCAGCGCGAAGCTGTCATCAGCACATGTGCCGCTGCCACCACGCAACCTGCACACTGCAGATAAGAGCGGCCATTCAGGCGAGCAGCGAGCTGTTGACTATAGCCGACATTGTTTACCCAGACCAGAGACAGACCTGTAACGTACAGAGAAAGACGAGGGTGGGGAGGCCCGGTGCTCTTACAGGCAACAGAAAATACAATAAATAAAAGGTGTGGAGGGAGGAGGGGGGGCTGACAGAGAGAGAGAGAGAGAGAGAGTTACTCTGGTTGCCTTGTGGAATCACACAGGAAGCTGCTGCCTTTAGCATGTGGGTCATGTGGCACTGAACTACAATCACACCTGATGAGCTTTCTGCAGTTTATTTATTTATTTAGTGGACTTTTTCATTTTAGATATTTTTAGATGTATAAATGCCTTACAAAGTCACAAGAACAGCTGTTAAACGTGATATCCTCACTCCTTTTATAAAGATTTCACTTTTTAAGATGATAAACGAGACACGCGGGAATAGCAGGTTTATTTCCGCTTTGAGAGGCCTTTAAGCAACCCTGAATTTAATTTTAGTGCCATACCTGGTACTAATGTCAAATTATTTTCTGTAGTGTTTTCTAAAAAATGTGAAATTCTGGTTGACGGATTTTGCGTATTCAGTCGCCTGGTTTTAGAAAAGCAGCTTTTGCACCAGTCTGACGGCTCTTTATTGAGAGGCAATCAGCTAAATGACGTCTGAAACGGCACCGCATGGACTTTAAAAAACTTTTAAAAAAGGTATGTGATATTTCTAATTTCTAAATTAGGCAGTATTTTTGTTTACGGGCTGGGAAAAAAAAGTACACAGATAATAAAAATTAGCTGTTTGGAAGTCATTAATAAATTAATGTCATTTTTTTCCACTTCTATTTTTACTCAGAGGTTGTTTCAGCTTGTTTAGGTGTTAGTCTAATATTTTTAATAATTTGGGCCTTTCAGGTTTTATTTGAGCCATTCAGTTTTTGGAGGAGGATTGCATGTCGAACATACAAATACAGTGATGTTGGAAAAAAAAAAAAAAAAAAACAAACAAGAACTGTGTGAACTTGTTTGAATGCACTTTGAACTGCTTCGTTCATGAAATGTGGCATACAAATAAATCTGACTTTGCCTGATTTGAATGTACTGTAGATTGTCTTGAATCAACAGTTTTGATGTCTTTGGGATCATCTTTCTGTCGGAAATACCAATTTCTGTACAATAAATTATGTTTATATTCAACTCATTTTGTGCAGTCCTAATCAGCGTGATGGACAGAAAAGTTTTGATTCACTGAAACCTTTTTTCCTTGTCATTGTTGCTTAGCAGCCGATTCTTTGTCTCATCAGACCCTAAAAATACCTGAAAGGTATTTGGGTTTTCCACGTTGACAGCTGCAAATTTCAGTCTTCTTTTAAGGTATGGGCTTTGGAGTGGGGTCGTCTTTCTTTTCTGGCATCCTTTTGGTCCGTCTTCGCCGTGGACAGGTTACGTTAAGGTCACCGTCGTTTTATTTTCCGCAGGAAGACGAGAGGATTTATTTCACAAGTTAAAAAACAAACTGTATCGTCTGTCGCATGTATCTTCAGAAAAGTTGATCTGATTTTCTTTTCTTTTTTTATCTGTAGGGTTAACTGCAAAAAAAAAAAAAAAATGAAAAAGTACCAGCTCCACTAACAGATTATTTCACTGAAGACATGGGAAACATGTCTTGTTTTAAATTATTGACTTAAAATAAGGTCATATATCTTGTTGAAAAGTTACTTGTGAGTTAGTTTTGTCTTATTTCAAACATACTAAGATATTTGTGCTTGAAACTAGACCAGAAATACTTTCTGAGATTTAGCTTTTTTCAGCGTAGCGGTTATCCGTAAAATGAAACTTAGTTTATCTGAAGGCGACGAGAAACAATCCTTCTGTGGTCAGTCTGATGTAGTCAATCACACATTTTATAAGAATTCAGTCAAAACAAATTAGAAAATCATCCTAATTTTAAGAGATTTTACTCAACTGGAAAGGAGAGTAAAATCTTTATCTTCCTTAAAATGAAACCAAACATGAGCAATCCTGACAATCCGATATTATTCACTGTCAGCTACATGTGAATAATATCGGATTTTTTTCGCAGCTCCGATTCTGAGCTCTGAGCTGTTTAGGGGAAATGATTAAGTGAGGCAGCTGCCATAATGGTAATAAAATGGGAACAAGCTGCTTGATATTAAGGGAAACATCATCTGGTGCTCAGCTTGCCGCATGCGAGATTAAAGCTCCCTCTCCAATGCGTCGTTTGTTGATGTTTGTTTGCCTCGACGGCCTGAGGCATTGCGTCACACGAGCCAGAGATTTTCCACGGATGACCCATCCGCAGAGCTTTCCGAGTTCAAGGTCATCCCCGAGACGCAGAGGGTTCACAACCGAGTTCGAGTGAAACATCGAGCCGCTCTCTGCGTGACGAACGTCGCGACGCATGCTCCACCTTCCTACGATGTCCGTGTCGTTTGAGCCGCGTATATATATAGTAAAAAATGAACACATTGTGTCATTTCACCCTGATTGTCTCAGCTGATGCCACTTCTCTGAAATCACTGTAATTGTCGTCTTTGACGAGCACCGACAAGGTCACTGCCAAAAATCGTGGCTTTGTTTACGCTTTTAATCTGCTTTTTGTGACCGTCAAGTTGCGAATGCCCCCCCTTCTCCCTCCGTCCCCCCCTGTTTGTGCAATTAGATTAGATTAAACGCGTTGTCGTATGCGCGCACATTCATGTGTGTTTGCGTATACGTCAGCCTTACACGCCGGGGTGCCGCGCCCCGGTGCAGAGGTCTTTGTTGAAAGCGTAGCACCATGAGCCGGAGGCCTGTGGGAACGAGCTGAGCTCCTCTCCTCTCTCTCCCACGCCTTCACACTCATCCCATCCTGTGTGTGTCTGCCTCGCCCCTGGTGATGGGGAGGTGGGGTGCAGCGAACATGGCTGTGGAAAAAGTCACACACGCATGTGTAAGGGTCAACAGACCCTGAGAAAATGGAGCTGCATGCGACTTTAAGTGGACGAAATACGGAAAATGGCTATATGCTACACATAGACTGCAGAGTTAAGATATGGGGAGGGGGAAAAAATGCTACAGATTTGCCTTTTTTTTTTTTGGTAGTTGTAGAAGTTGTTTCTACAGCTTCTTCTCTCTTTCTTGTTTTATTGCTCTGCATTTATGAATCTTTTAGCCTGTTTCAAATCTGGCAGGATTTAATTGGAAAAATGTTAAATAAGTCTGGTTGTAAGACATACAGGCTGTGAGGACGAGTTGAAGCTTTATTTAAATTTGAATGAAAATAGACCCATAAATTTCAAAGAAATCAAAGACTTGATTGATTTGAAATTTCAGATCAAAGATCTGAAAGAGCAGATCAGCAACTGCAAAGCAGACGCCGACTTCAGTGTTTGTTAGCGGCTAATGGTTAGCCTGTTGTTTTTGCAGTACTTAAAAATGAAATTATTTCTATCTTGTCTGTCGCTCTATCATGCTTTCTTTTTCCAGATAGACAATTTAAAAGTGAGGAATTATTCTGCTCTGCTTTTTAAGCACTGTCTGTTTATTAGCATCAAGATTTGTCTCGGCTTTTTGGTTAAAAACACCAATATTTTCCATCACATTGTTCCTGTAAGTCCTTTTTAATTAGATGTCAAAAAACGTTTCACATCGGTATGAAGTAGCTACAAATTCAGCAGTGCCCCTCCCACACTCGTTGCCGTGCACTGGCAGTCAGATGGCTGAAAGAAGCCTACCATTCATTCCTCTTTCTTCGAAGAAAAAAAAAAAACACATTCAGTGATTATTATTATTTATTTTTTTTTTTAGGTATTTCTGATTGTAAGAAACAGCCATGGCATAAGGGAGCCCACCCAATGGGTCAAATTGAATAGTATTTACCTAGAAAAGTACAACCAGTAAGCTATGTGTGTACAGCCCACTGGCTTCCTGAAGAAACGGCCAGCTAATTTACCAGCTCAGGTTAACTTGTTAGGCTCCTAGTGCTACCCTACAAAAGAACGACAAAAAAGATGAAAATATGCTCAGTTTAAAGCTGTAATTAAATTTAGTGCTTCATCCCTGTTTTCTTTCTTTAATATATGCATAGAAATCCAAATAACAATATCGAAATCTCATAGGTGACATTATTTTAATTGGTTTAATGTGTAAGTAGCACTTGAAGTAGTTTGTGATGTAACGTGGTGCTTATCTGCATATGGCAAGAGTCTCATATTGGCCTGTGGCGCCTCTGACACGTCAGTGTCTGTCTTTCTAAAACTGACTATTCACGTAGCATCCAAACTGGTGTGCTGAAGTATTCCCATTAAACCTGGCCAGTGTTGTGCTTTTCTCCCAGTCTCAATCTGCCGGTGCCCAGTGATCCCCATGCAGTGGGTGCCATCTGGCTGGCTGTGTCCCAGTCAAAGAGCTCATTCTAGGGGTTAACTAAGCAGCAGTGGGAGAGTGAGCGGTGCAGACCGAGGCAGCCGGACCAAACCCAGGCCAGGGGGCTTTGAAGCCCCAAAGACTGAGGGTCCTGGCCAGCCAACCAGAGCCAGAGCCAGAGAGAGAGAGAGAGAGTAAGGCCTTTATCAGAAAGCCTGAGCACAATTGTGGTTTGCAGTGTGGGAGTTGGGGGAGTTAACTCTTTGTATAGATGAATGAATGAATAGAGGAGGAGGGCTGAAACACTAGCATATCCCCCTCCTCATCTCCATTCCCCATGCTGGATATCTGTATGTTTTAGGTTTGCCATCTCAGGGGCCCCGGGGGCCCCTATCTACGGACAGACCGACAGATACCATCAATTACTAAGGCCAGCCCCTGGGCACCATATGGCCAGTGGCTGTATGGGGAAGGAGCCCGTAGAGTTCAACGCACCGACCTTTAATATGATGCTGCACAAAGGGAGTGTGTGTGTATGTGTGTGTGCGGGCCACACTAGCATAAGCTAGTGTTACAGAATTTCGTAACTGTCACAAGGTCAGGATTGTGTTACGGTATTTAGCTGGACTTGACTGTATTTGCTCTTTGAAAACTTGTTTAGTTAAATAAATTGTAACTTTGATGTCTGAGTTCAATCAGGGTACTTTGGTCTAATGTAGGCTGCTTGGTGGTTGAGGTCAGACCGAGCATGATTTCTATATTGAAATAAAAAAAAATGAATGAATGAATTTGGATACATTGATTTGAGAGCTTGTGACTGATTTGAGATTTCCAGTTCTTGAAAACTTTTCATCTGGCAATGCCAGTTTTGGCCTTTAAAGAAATAGATTATTTTGTCCTACAACAACCTTTCTAGCCTTACTGATAAGAGCTTTCATGAGCTCTTATCAAGGAGCAGAGTCAACATTTTAAAAACCTTCTGTAGCATCTTCAGAGGTGTAGAGACAACAGCTAGCGAGACTGAAACACGCTAGCTGTTCAGTTTCTTTCCTGAAAAAGCCACAGTTGAAGAAAAGTCATGCCAGGGCTTGACGAGAGTTTGCCAAAAGCCACATCGGAGAGTCCATGGTCAAGTGTCTGGTCCATTTGCCAAAATGGATCAGACAAGACGCCATGTTTGGTCCATTCATTGCATATCACCTCCCTGTGAAGCATGGTGGTGTCAGCATCATGCTGTGTGGATGCTTCTTGGCATCAACACTGAAGGTTTGTAAAGGCAGAAGGTAAAATGAATGCAGCAAAAATATAGGGAAGTCCTGGAGAACAGTTTTATTTTTCATCCACAACAGGACTACATCTTCAGAGAACATTGATTTTCTAACAAAATGTTGACGAAAAGCATGTGAACAAAAACAAAAAATGTTGCAAATGTTGACTTAAAGAGGTGAATACTTATGCAAGCACTTATTTTATATCGCATATTACTTGTCATTATTTTGTAGAAATCAGTTTCCAGTTGGAAATGAAATTTCAAAACAGCCTAAATTTTGTTGCTCATGACTGAATTGTAAAAGCAACAAAGATGATCCAAAGATCCAAAGGGATCAATACTCTATAGGCACTGAAGGTTCAGAGTAGGAAGAGGGAAAACGATTAAGTTGCAGTAGTTAGTCTAAGCGGCGGAAGAGTGCATTACACAAAGGAAAATAGAAGTTTGTTTTTAAAGAGCTAACAGAAGCCTGCCCTTAATGTAAACCTGGAAAATGGTTCACATTCAAGGACAAAAAGCCGCAAGTATGAGTCTGAGTCATTGCTAAAAAAAAAAAAAAACAAACATATTGGCATTGTGTTGTTGAGAAAGGGCTGACTGAGTTCATGTGTATCTATTACACTGATGTCCATGACATCAATATTTCTTGACAGGAAGCATGGTTATATTTAATTGAATGTACACTTTTACCAGACATGACTTTAAATCTCCAAACTGAGAAAACGAAGCCAGTTTCCTGCTCTGCGTTAGGCCTTCCTGTTGTCTGCTGAAAGTCTCACTTTTTCCTGAATAAACCACTGACATTTCTTGAGGTATCACAGAAAATACACTTCAGTTTGAAATGTCTTCTTACATCTCTATGCGTCCATCTTGAACACCTCACTAATCCTGAAAAGGGCCGACTTTGAGCCATCTTCACTGAGGAACGTCATCGCCCCGAATCAGTTCAGTCGTGGTGTGTTGACTGACCGGAAAGAAAATCTGAAATTCCGATTTTCCACTTGCAGGTCATCGACTGGAAACAACGGAGCTGAGAATTGACTGACTCCAGTCGCTAGCTGATGTCTAGTTAAAGTGCAGGTTAAGTCAGAAGTCTTTGGGCACCATTTAGAAGAATTTGCAAGATATGCAAATGAGCGACATTTTTTTCTGTGGAGGAATGTGGATAATTGTCTTTCTTTTACATCAAAACCTTCACTTTCCAAAATTGCCGCAAGCTGACACTAATTGGCGCTCTCCTTTGTTCTTCCACCATTATGTGACAGAAGCAAACCAAACTTTTGAGAGCGAAGTTGTTGAATCTGCTAAAAAAATGTTACTTTATAGGTTGCAGTTTATAGTTTGTGCCACAAGGTGTCACTACCCTCAAAATGTTAGTGCTTTAAAATTTGAGGAGAGCAAATGACTGAAATTCATTGTGGATAGCGAGTACAGCACTGAAAATTACAGTGTGTGAACGACGTGGATTCATGTTTCACCAGCAAATCTGTCATCCCAGTGTGACGGCCCATTAATCTATAATCACACACCTGCGAAGCAGATGCTGTTTCTTTTTCTTTCATAAAATCCTCCACAGTGCGGAGGTGACAATGCAGAGGTTTTCCTTGCGCCGCGCAAAAACTTCTCGGGAGAGCACAGATCTTCTCAAATGCACTGCGATTGAATCGGATTGGACATGTCTGTAAGAAATTAAACCGCAAGTGGAAAAATAAAAATCCCGTTCTCGCTGCTCTACCTCCACTCACTACATGACCATTAACAAAAACCACATTGACTCATTGCGAGTGAGAGAGAGAGAGAGAGAGAGGAAGAGAGAGAGAGAGATGTTTCTGTTTGATATATAATGCGAAAAAGAGCCAACAGCAAAACAAGGAAACATCTGGGCGATTAATCTTTTGGAAGGGAGGAAAACAGGGAGGCAAATAGTACCAGCCAGAATGGAGGGACACACATGCACACACACGCAGAGAGATCTGAGCACACTCACCCAAATGCACAAATATTCACACACACACACACACACACACACACACACACAGCTGCAAGCCAGAGACAGTACGCAATATGAGTCATAATCCTCATTATCACTGACCGCTCTTTGTGTGTTTTCTTGCATTATTTAGTCGTGATTGATTCTCAGCTTTTCTTTTATTTTTCCCCAATTTAAATTTCCAGTTGCACTGTTATTATTTTTTAATTCTTATTATTTAAACCTCAACCCAGTGTTCTTTTCGCTGGGAACACACATGCTCTTCTCATTCATTCACCGAACACGCATTCACACTTTAAAAAGCTGCCCAGGACGACCACAGCAGTTATTCTCCCTGCCACTACTCCGCTCCGCTGCAGCAGCTGCGGGTTAAGCACCTTGCCTAAAGGAGGGAAAGTGTTACTCATTCACTTTCCCTCGACCAAAATTGTGCCCGTCTTGGGATTTTAACCGCCGGTCTACTTATCACGAATGAGCCACTGTAACCTTGAGGCTACTGCGCGCATAGTAACACAAAGTATGAGGTCATCATGTGGCGCAAGGATGTTTCAGATCGTTACGAATATGTAGTAAAAACGATATTTTCACAGTTGGCGGATGTTTTCCAGATTATTGCTTCTAAGGTTGAGTGAGGATTAAATTGTGGAGGCAGGAATGATTACTGGATGTAAATAAAAAGTCAGCACTTGGAAAAGTGCTGAGTTACAAAAAAAGCAATTCAGTCAACTTGAATTTGCACAATAACATTCAGGATCAGTTCACTGTGCAGCATCATAAAATGTTGGCCCTGAATTTGAACTCTTAGGCCATTGTTTTGATCAAAGTGTTAGCGCTTAGCATAGCGAATGCTAGCTTTCTCTAGCTACAGGTTAATGTTAAGTGAGAAAACTAATTTATTATTAACCTACTCAAAGTAACAAAATTATCTAAAATAATTTTACTATGCAACCGATTTTTACTTCATCTTGTGGAAAAGATTCAGAAAAAAGTGACATTTTTGAATAATTGGACATGTGGGCAGTTGCCCAGGGCGACTCTAAAAGACGGGGCAGACCAGGATCACATAAATGAGATAATTGCTAAAAACAATTATCTCATTTATGCGTGGAACAACTTTTAAAATTATTTTTATGGATGCTTAACCGCCTCCTGTGTGTTGTGTAGGCGCCCTGGTTGTTGCTGAAAATAAGGCCCGGCTTGTTGTCCATCACACTGAGCTCATATTGAATGAGGTAAAAGTTATTGCCGTTATCTTTAGCTATGCAAAGCCGTGATATTTGAGGAAGTTATTTTAGCAAACTGCAGGTGGGGTTGAGGGCAGCAGAAGCAAAATCTCACCTAGTGAGAGCAACAACAACAGACAAGGGTTTTTATTTCTAAATGGGGGCTTCTGAAAGTGTTTTGCTGTTTTTGTCCCAACGCAAGATTGAAATTTTCGAACCTGGCAGTTAATTTA
Organism: Poecilia formosa; assembly: GCF_000485575.1. Lineage (NCBI taxonomy): Eukaryota > Metazoa > Chordata > Actinopteri > Cyprinodontiformes > Poeciliidae > Poecilia > Poecilia formosa. Next base: position 2,158,352 of record NW_006799956.1, read on the forward strand.
TGTCAATATTTGTGCCAGAGTAGCATAAAAATGTTTTGGACTTTGGTACCTTTGCAACAAACTGTTATGGTTTTATTTTATTCTGACATTCCGAGTCGGTGTGTCGTTCTGTTATACGTTCAAGTCAGCAGTTCCTGACATAAACTCAAGTACTCATGAGTTATGCAGCTGGAAATGATTCAAAGCAATGTCAGCATCTCCACCTCCAAAGGGCTCAGAATTAAACAAAATGAAAGTCTTGGCGTGGCCTAGTCAAAGTCTAGAATAACACCCAACTGTTTCTTGCTCGCTGACCCTCCAATGCAGCTCAATGAAAACAGATTCTGCAAACTAGAGTAGGCTTGAAAGTGGAGTAAATGCCAACGCAGTGCGTCATAAAGTTTAGGTGGCAGCTACATCGTCACACAGGGTCAGGTTGCTCTGGATGACTTTCGTTCATCTCATGAATAAATTCATAATCTCAAAACTGCATGCTGTCAACAGATCACTTCTGTCTGCTGATTCGCAACATGTACCATATGACAAAAACACAAGAATTTCCTAAATATTTTTTCACTCCATTCTATACTTGTTTATGTGTAATATGTATACAATATGTATTATTTATGAAAAAGCACCTTAATAGGCAATTTGGCTAATTTTAGTTGTTGTAGCCAGCAGGAAGCTGCAGTGTGATTTTTTTTTTTTCTTTTCCTTGTTTCATTCTCTCCTGCCCTGGGCGGTTGAGCGCTGCAGGCGGGAAAGCGCTTGTTTGCTCTAGCCGAAGCTCGCTTACAGTAACAGGCTGCAGGGGACGGGGTGGAGCGAGTGCATGTTTGCTTCCTCACCTGAAGATTCAGAAGTACAGAGAGAGCACACATCTGGTAATCCGGGCTCACGCGTGCTCACAAGGAGACCTTTATATCCGCCCTCCACAAAAAAAAAAAAAAAATTGCTGCAGGTGCCCAGCGATAGGACTTTACTAAAAAGACATGACCAGACCACACACACACACACACACACATATGAGCTGTAAACACGAGTGACGTTAAAGCTCAGAGAGCATGTAGCCCGTCTCACGCACAATTGATTCTGTGATAGTGTGACGAGCCCATATTGGCACCATCTGTTGCTCCGCCAGCAGCAATTTGTCATGTAAATCACTGCTGCTCCAGCTTTCTATCTGCAGCAGTTAAAGATAGCAGAGGAAAGAACAAAGGGCTGTTAAATACTAGCCACTCAGGACACGTCGGTTGTCGTTTGCATACATTTTGAATTTGGAAGGACGACAACAACTCGATTCGGATCCCTTTCGGCAGCTGCCATTCCGACGCGCAGCTTCGATTTACGTGCTTTTAGTCTGAGCCAGAGGCACTTTTTAATTTTTTTTTTAATTATTATTATTTTACATTGACCAGAGATTGATTGATTAGAGAAATAATTCCTCTATTCTCCTCCACACAGGCATGCGCACACACAAACATACTCAGTGCTGTGTTAGTGCTGGCAGATAGCCTGCTGCCGTCCCGGCCCAGATCCCGTTGCCCATTGTGCTGGGGTTTTCCCACTCAGACATACTGGCATTTTCAGGGGCCCACTAGCCTCATTTGAACTCTCCTCTGTAACCAGAATGCTCTTATAGACGTGCACAAACACACACACTCTCTCTCTCTTTCTCTCCCCGTCTCTATGCAGTGTCCTACAAAGAGTTTACATGAAGTGTAATTAGAAAAAAAAAAATAGCACCTAAAAAAACAAATGCACAGAGACAGGAAGTGCAGCCAGTGGCTCTTGGCTGCCGGTGCAAAAACCTCTCCTGTTTGTCATTAGAGCAGATCCTCTATGAATGTCCAGTTTTGTGCATGAAGAAAGGCAGACAAGGATCTGTAATCCTGTGTGTGTATGTACATATATAGAAAGTGTGATTGTGGGTGTGTGTGCAGGGTGTGACCTGTCTCCAAGGACGAGTGGTTGAGAAAGAAGGAGAGTTGTTGTTAAGTTTCTGTGGCCTGACACCTATGAGACTCTCCTTTGTCAGCAGGTTTTGCTTCAGCATAGTTGCCATATTTTTAACTCTAATCGCATGTTCCCATATTTTTTTTTGTTCCAAATTGACTATTTTTCTTGTTTAACCTTTGATTTCCTGAAAATGAATGGTAAACGAGCTGTAGTCTCCTCTTTAGGATGTCAACTTGTCAATGTTTTTGCTTTTTTATTTTGTCATCGGGTCAATGCCCTGCAAATGTATTTGTACGTATTGAACCTTTTCCTGTTTTTTTTTTCTACATCACATTAAAGGTCTGCAAACTTCAATGTTATTATACTCAAATAATGACAATGTAAAGTGACCATGTAAAGTGGAATAAAAAAAAAATTACACAGTCGTCAAAAGAAAGTGCTGCATTTCAAAAATGGTCAAAAGTCTCGCATTAGAAACCGTCTGCCTGAGACCTTCCAGTCACAAATGCAGCTGTTCCTACATCAACCTTCAAAACGTTTCATCACTACCGCATCACAAAATGTGGCTAATGCCTTTTCGAGAAAAGAAAATTGGTTTTGAAATGTATATTAGAAACTTACCGAGGCATAACTTTGTTCTTCTGGCTCCGAACCCAGAAGGAGGAGTCGAAAGCGTTTGCTCCTGAGCGCCCCCTACAGCTGTGGAGCGGAAAAACCTCTATTACAAAATCAAAACGTTGTCTGAACATCACGACAGTCACATTCACAACCCGCGCCATCTATTTAACGGCATTGACGCTCTGACTTTTCAGCAATCTCTCCTCCTGAGCAAGCAAATGGCTGCAGTGAAAAGGGAAAAACGTACTTTTAAACAGTTTTTAACCAGTTTAATCAGCAGGTTAAAAAAGACAAACCAGACGCATAATAACATGGAACACAATGACAAAAAAAAGAGGTAACCGCCACGTTAATGTCAGCAGTAAGTCCATTAGTGGTTTTCTCTTGGAGAGGCACATGGTTGAACAGAGAAGCGCTGAGTCAGCAGTATTTCAATGGGATGAAAAAGGGGAGTACACTTAGATTTTCTGAATGAATGTGTGCCGTTAAGTCAGACCCTACATTGTTTTTAAGCTTCACACATCTGCTATTTGAATATGCTGTATTTTCAATGAAGAAGGAGTGGTAAGCCGGCCAAAGAAAGGAAAGACTGAATGAATGGAAAGAAGGAAGTAAAATAAAATTTAAAAAAATCCCCACGGCTGGTCTTAATACAAGATCCTTGCCGCAGAGCACGAGGCAGGCCTCGCTTCCCGTACAACTTCCCGTCACGACCTGAGTTACCTTCTGAAAAAGCACTACTGTAGAATGATATATTTGTCTGATTATTGTTGTAGCTGGTGTGTAATTTCCTGTGTGCAGTTTTCGATACAGACATCAAAATGTACCGCAAATGGAACGTTTTTTTTCTTTTTTTTTTCTTTTTTTCTTTTTTTAACTTAACATCTTGAATTTGAAAGAGAAGTTACTGCAAAAACAGGCCAAGTGATCTTTCAAGATCGACGTCGATTGTGTCTTGTGACGGCTACGTTGATGTTTGCTCTGCGGGTTTCCTGCCATGACCTTTGCTCCTACGCAGATTCTGGGTACTAATGCGATCCCTGCCTGCGTCGCTGCTGTCATTCGCGCTCTCATTGTTAAACCGTCTTCCTGCCGGAGCGAACGTATCTGCAGCAGGTTGCTGCTACAATAACTCTCCCACAGCATCAGGTTTGGACCTGAAACCCCAACTTCCCCATTCTCGTTCCCATACCGCGTTTCGTCCCGTTCCTGTTGTGGAGACAAAAAGAAATCCTTCCGGTCACACGCTGTGCAAAGCTACTCGGTTTAGGTGGAGGGGATTGCTGCTCGCTGAGGCCGTGCCGGATTGTTATCACTGGATAATCCCTGCAGAAAAGAGCCAGCGATACACTGACCCTGTTATTCCCTAACATGGCAAGCAATAGACTGTACAAATGCATAATAATAATAATAATAATAATAATAAGGAAATTCGTATATAAGAACACCATTTTAACACTACGATATTTGTGTCAATTTGTAAACACTGTAGTTCATACAGGACTAAAAAGTTCTTCCGAAGAAATTGTTGCAGTCATGAAAATTACACAACTACTCTACAGTTTAAGCTCATAATCATCTTAGAAATGTATGTAAGCAGGTATCTGTTTGAAATGCATTTTTAAGATCTTTTAAAACCTGTTAAGATCACCCTGGAAGGGCTGGATACCTTGAAAGACATCAAAAATGAAGAAAAGAAAAGAAAAAAAAAGCAGTTGGGCAAAAGGTTTGAGGTGATTGTAGATTGATTTGAATTTGAAACACAAATATTTGTGTTTCTCTGCCTGACCTCGTTTATACGCCGGTTCATGTTAACCTGAACATCTCTTCCCAGAATAGTTTGGACAGAAACCAGTATCGCATGTATTGAGTGAAGAAAGAGAGAGCATGCATAATTAATATGTGTAAAAAGGCTTAAAATGAATTCATCTTTTAAAACTGTTGCATAATGCCACAATGACAGATTTGCTGTAATCGTCCAACTGCAAACTTTAGAGATTTTTTTTTTACTTCTGTTGTCATCTAATGGTTAGATAGGCTTGGATTCTTGTCCAGCCTTGGTATAGTGCTTTAGTTGCTGTAACTTTTAAATGTGGTAAGTAGTTATTTTCTGTTGAGTATTTATTACTTGAGGCTGACAGACATCTGGGTCGCTTACGTGACATGTTCTGCTTTCTTTCCAATTTTAAAGAGTGGAAATGGAACTCTGCGTCAGTATTATCCCTTAGAAAAACAAGAAATCCTGGATTATACGTTTAGATTTCTAAACTCTGATCAAGTTATGAAGGTGATTATGTCTTCCAGTAATCGTGGCGTTTCTAATTTTGTTGGAAAAAGTAGAAAAAGAGACGTAAACAATGTACTAACATGGTTATTTCTCCACGGACTCATCTTGCTGTTGAAACATCATCTGGGTGGAACATTTTCCATGCGTGTTGTTTGTCAGCTAGGAGGGACATTTAAGGACATTCCAGGTGCTGCGAACGTATATAAATATCAAGTTATCCACATTTTAATCAAGAAAATTATTTTCATAATGTGATATTGACCATATTAGTTGCTTTATTTTGGTAGCAAACATTTTTAATTTGAATTTAAGCAGAGATGTTGGTGCAGTCAGCCGCTAACCTCTTTCATTGTGGGTAAAAGAGTAAGGAGGATTTGCGTAACATGGGTAATACAGATTTTACTGAGTCAATAAAGTCTCCTAAGTCAACTTCATTGACTTGGAAAAAGCTAAGAACTGCAGCCAGTACTGTGGTCGACAAGGTTTCTGTGTTGGAGTGACAATTTAAGTTAGCAACCAGCGCTAAACTTGTTGGCGAGCTGACCTAGTTAGCGCTGAGGAAGGTGTTGCAGTGAAGGACACGTCTTAGCTCTAGTTGTCGGGGAAACGGATCCCGCCCCATCTTGGTAGAACATGATTAAAAATTATAAATAACCACAGTACTAATGCTAATGCTATACTTGCTAGCAGCTTGAGCTTCTTAACTCTAGCTGCCAGTTAGCAGGCAAACCAGAGAAGAAATTCATTTTTAATAATAAGTTAGAAGTTTGTCGATTTGATGAAGTGAATTTTTAAAATGTTTGCCTTATATGTTTTTCTTTCTTAGAATGCAAAATGTCTGTCCTGACATGACAGTTTCCGTGTAGAAATGGGAAAATGAAAATCCTTATTAATCCATTGAAGGTTATTTAATTAAGTTATCCCATATAGCACAGTGTCGTCTCTAGGTTTGTGCTCATACATACAGTAAATAAAAAGGGCTTCATGTTCTGTCTGCGTAATGTTGCCGGAGGTGATGTCACAGAAGAGACGTGCCATGTGGGCGCCATGGTATCCGTGTCAGTGTGTGTGTGAGGGGAGGCTCCGGTGGGCTTGTTGCTCTAAGCAAATCCTGCCCTTCCTATCTCAGTAGCAACACTCTCTCTGCTGCAGAGCTTCAGTGAACGTACAGTACATGATACAAGTGTGAGTAGGATTCCAGAAGGATCAGCGCTCACATGGGCGAAGGCCAAAACAAACTGCAGTAATGTTTGCATGCACCGGTTGTTATAATGTAGCAATTTAATCCTTTCAGATCCTCCTAAATCATCCCTGTCATTGTTTTTATGGTCTTTTTCCTACTTTGCTTTTCAAAAATTATAAAACCCGTCTTCTCCAAATGTTCATCTTCGGCAGCAGAACCTCTAAATCCACTCGCTGAGGGGTGCTTATAGTGTCTTGGCTAATTAGCATCAAACCAAACTAGCAGGAATGCTTCGGTTGCGTTGCCAATTCCCTCTACCGGCTCCTATCTTGAGAAAGTGAACTACGTGGGCCAAGAGAGTGAACCAAAGAGGGCCCACATATGTCTTGCATTTGGACATTAAAGCTAACTATTATGAGATTAAATCAGGGACTTGTGATATTCAGTTCAAATCTCAGCTCCCACCAGCCCGAGTCACGCAGAGAGAACTTTCAACCTGGTATTTTGTTTAGTTTAGACCAAAGGCTCCCAATCTCTCCAGAATGAGAAGGAAGAGAGAAAAAGGTGTTTTGTGTTGGATTTAAACCTGAAATAGATTCATCTGGACCAAGTTTGAAATGCTTTAAAGTCACTGCTAACACTGCAGGTCAGATGGGCTAAAGATAAAGTCTTTCCACCGATCGGCTGATGGCCGACACACAGAGCAGTTTTAGAAAACGCTTTCAACACTAACCACTAGCGATGTAAAGATGCAGCCAGTGGACAAGATGAGACAGTCTTGGGATGAGAACACGTTGAGATTTTAGCTGTGGCTTAAGGATCAGTCTTGTGAAAGTGGTTGGGGCTTTTTAATTCTAATGCAGCCTAGTGCCATCAGCTACCCAGACAAGCAGAGCTTAAAGTCCAATTGAGTCAACTCCGCAGTATTACTTACAGAACTACTTTTCTCATCTTAAAATAAGAGTTTCTGACATTAACTTAAATTATTCATACCCATATTCAGGACGCTAGTTGTGCAACTTTACCGTCCAAAGAAAAAAGTTGGAAAATTGAAGGATTGTTTTGCAACTCAATTGGATTAAATAATTTTGGGTTAACTTGTAGATACAACAGGTTTTTGGGGTTAAACTTTATACATGCCACTTATCCTGGTAGAAACCAACTCCTAGTTCTATGCTATTTACCTTGTACACAGGGTCTGGACTCCATTGAGGAATGGACTTTGTGAGAATGTAAAATTCCACTCAATTGTTTAGCCATGATTTATGCAATGTGCCAATTCCTTCTTTTTTATATATATATTTTTTTGGCTCTAGTGGCCTTTATTTGACAGGAAAGTGGGCAATGAGAGAAGGGGGAAGACATGCAGCAAAGGTCGCCAAGCCTGGGAATCAAACCTGCAACAGCTGCGTCGAGGACTAAGGCCTCCATATGTGGGTTGTGCTTAACCCCTGCACCACCACAGCACACCCCACAATATGCCAATTCCATCCTATGAAGCTTACCAGAAATTCCACTCCAAAAAAAGAAGGGCCAAGACTTACAAGATGGCGGTCAGTGTTAATTCAGTATTTGGAAGTATGGCCAACACGGACAGAACGGCTTCATTCACTTCCTCCGTAATTCTAAAATTACCCCGAAAATCAACTTCACCTCCTCTTTGCTGATTGGCCCGGTTGAAATTCTACAGAGAAATCCACTTCAATGGCAGAAAGCCCATATGAACCAGTGAAGGGAGATCAGAATCGAGCGGAATAGCGTCTGAAAGCGGCAAGACTATACATCCTAGATACCGTTACACAACAGACTGATTCTATGCATTGTTGCAAAATGTTGTGACCACATATCTCTTTACAAAAGCATCTTCTGATAAAATTAGTTGTTTTTAATGTAGCAAAACGTCATTCTGTGTAAAAAAGATAGTTTGAATTTGCTGTTACTCGTTGAGAGAACAGAAACTAATCAAGAGTTAGAGTTCAAGTTGCTTTCTCAGATCAAAACATCTCGTTTCCTTTTCTATTCAGACACAGCAGGCGAGTGTTATTGTGTGCGTGAGTGTGTGTGTGTTTAGCAAGTTGGAAGCCGTCCAACCGTTGCTGTCCTGAGAGCCTGTTGGGTGATGAATGACCCTCGGTCCCACCGGTGACAACTCTGCTCCTAATAACTGACTGGCTGGTCCAAACGGAGGAACTGCAGAGCTGTGAGAGGGGAGAACACACTCACTCAGGAGAGGTTCTGAGTTGGGCTCATTTGGACGTGTATCCTTGAATTAAACACAAGACACACACACATGCACACACACACAGACTCAAAAACACAGATGATTAAGTATTACTCATATAGTAAGGGTGGGAATATGTTTTTCTTTTCTTGCTGAAAGGAATACATGACAGAAGTTGTTCCTTATGTATTTTTTTGTAATCGCTAAAGATCTGAGAGGGTAGTATTACTTTGGCCAAGGCTCTGATGTTTAGGAGGCTATAAATTTGATCCAAGATCAGATCAGCAGAAGTTTCTTTTTTTTTCCCTCTTTCTCTCTCTCTAGGCCATTATTTTCATTTCCATGTTTGAGTCCCATTAAGCTTTTCCAAAGAAGTTGAAACAGGGAGCTAGGATGGAGAGATGTGGGAGAGGTGGATAAGAGAGGGAGTGGGAGCGGCGCGGAGAAGAGGAAGCACAATAGGAAGACAGAAAATGAAGAGAGACAGAGAGAAATAACCTGAGTGTGAGAGAAGAGTCTGGTTACTGCCTCGAGGAGGCCAGCTGGGCTCGGTCCAGTTGCTAGGGGTTCTGGAAAAAGTAACCCCTCATCTGCAAAGCATCATCCAGCGTCCGCACTTGGACCGACTCTCGGCACCTGTCACCCGCCCAGCCGGTGTGACAATCTCAAATAAACATCCAAAATGAATCACACCATTTCCAGCGACCCCAGCAGCTATCATTCCTCGGCTTTTCTCGCAGTGACGGCTCTCACTGTGAAAAAGAACCAAAACATCACCAACTGTGCAGCTGTGGGATTTCTTTCCTTCGTATTACAGGACTGTTTTTTTTCCATTTCTTAAGCTGTGCACGTGTTCTCTTGTGCTAAGCTGTCACAGATCTGCCTGGGTGTGGTTTGCAAGCTGGAGCGTAAAAGTCTAGTCCGGTGCGTCCCTGTCGTTTACGGTCCTGCTTTAGGCATTTACACTGTTGCTCACTGCTGGGTTTGGATTCACATATGTGGAAAATATCCTGCAGTTATTATAATTGCACACATGCGTGTTTATTTTACAGATTGTTGTAAACTGCAACACGTTTTGCATTTAAAAAAAACAACAACACAAGTTTGTGCTATGAGCGTCCATTGAGAGCCTTTAAAAAGTATTTACGTGCTCCAACTCAAAATTTAAATGTATTTTAATGGGATTTTATGTGATGGACCAACACAAAGTACTGCCTAGTTGTGACATGGTTTTCAGATTTATATAATCTGGAAAGTGCGGCATGCATCTGTATTTTTCCTCCTTTGCTCTAAAAGCCTCTAAAGCTCTGTGCAACCAGCTTTCTTCAGGTCTTTTGCTTATATCCAGTTATTTTTTATTAATTTTTTGCATAGTTGTTCATGCTGTTAATTAAACTCGACTGCAGTGAGACTTCTGTGTGAATAGTTCAAAGCGACTCGCATGCGCAGAAGAAGAACATCAACGTCACACAGCAGCGTCCTGTTTACGGAAGCAATTTATGGAGCTGTTTATGGATCGACTTTACAGTTTGTTCAGCAATGAGTTGGCAGTATCGTCACAAGAGGAAGCTACTGTAAAGAAAGCAAGCTGGGAGCAATGGCTTTTTCTAGACTATTGACTGTGATTTCAACTTAGCTATGGAGTCAGAGGGGTGAGATTGTGATGTTTTGCGCTTCAGTGACGGATTTTTTTTCCATCTGTTCATTATCATAATTTTCTGTCATCGTTTACGCCCTGGTTTAGCCCATCTGGCTTCTCCTGGTGCAGAACTATGATTCATGTCTCACATCAACGACGTGAAAGTTGGATGAATTTCGACATGGCTGTTCAGACTGAAAATGACACGAATCGGATTCTTTTGGGGGTGAAAAGATCGGAATCGGGCCGTTTTAAAAAGTTGAATACGGGTTGTATTTGGGCAAAAACATCGCAAATTAGGGTCACGTTCGCCTGCTGTGTCAACTTGGTTTTAGTAAGCGGAGTCTATCTTTTAGTAATATGAGATCCGGTGAACATTATACGTTTGTTAGAGAATATAACAAACAATTAGCATCATGAAGACCAAGGAACACGGGAGATGGGTTGCATGTCTGACCCTCATTGAAGTTTCAATGAGTAATGTTTGATAAAAAAAATATATCCATTGCAAGCTTTGAGCATGGCATGGAAATATATCCATCATCCAAAATTAGAAAAATGTACTGAACCTTCCCGGACATGGCTGTCTACCTAAACCCACGACTTGACAATTGTTACGTGTGCATTCCCTAAATCCAGCCTTCATGGAAGAATTGCAGGAAGTCATTGTTGAAAGAAAACTCTAAGAAGTCCCCACAAGTTTTCCCCAATCCATGATGGAGACATGGCAAACATGTGAAAGAAGGAGCTCTGATCTGACGAGAACAAAGTGTTTTTTTGTTGTTTTTTTTCTTTTCTTTTGTTGCCTCAAAGGGAAACGCTATGTGTGGTGGAAAATTAACCCTACACTTCACCCTAAACAGCAGAACGTTGTCCTAAACATATACAACCAGAGCTAAATCGGGATCGTTCAGATCAAAGCATGTTTATGTGTGCAAGAGTGACCCAACAAGAGTACAGGCCCAAATCCAAACGAGAATTTTGTGGAAAAGACGTGAAAATCGAACAAGATGTTTTCCATCCAATCTGACTCCATATGAAAATTATCCATTTGGTTCTGGTGCGAAAAATTCCCTCTATGGTTTTATTGCAGGTGTACCTGCGGTGCAGCAGGTGTTGCTTGGCCACACAGACTTTTTCTGAGGGACGGTGGGGGTTATGATCGGTATACAAAGGAAAAAACTCCTCACACATGGCTATGAAATCTGAGGGGGGTGGTGGAGAGAGAAGACTATGGAAAATCCATCCAAACATTCACTCACGCACTCCGACTTGACACACATGCTGACTCCAAACACCGAAGCGTTCAGATAAACACACAAACGTTCAGAGGAGAAGGGAGCACATGTGGACGCAGGGTGACTTACAGTCCTCTAATAATCACACAACGACTGAACGGGTTGGAAGAGCAAGTATTTTCTCTGAATTCATGTGAAATGTATTTGCTCTTTGTGCTTCCTCTGATTTAAATTAACTTTTGACACACCTAATATCTCTCCAGTAACTGCAAAATCAAAGCTGAAGGATGTAATGCACCAGCTTACATAACTCTTGGTATAGCACCGCCAGTCTGTCATTGAGAACAGATGCTTGTCTGAGCCAAAGCAGTTTACCGTGTTTGACCTGTAGAGGGCACTGTTTTATCTCTCCTTCCCTTTATATTTTCATGTCTTTCAGTTCTTTCTATTTCCTTTACCTTTATTTTTCTGTCACTTAGACTTTAACACACTCATTTGGTTCTTTTTTTTTTGTCAGTCACACCTCTGATGTGAGTTGGTGTTCACCGCCTCAAACTCGGCGTAGTAGCAGTGTACCAGCAAATACGTGCGCAAGTTTTTAAAAAATAAAATAAAACACAAGGGGTTGCTCTGTTTATGTAAATATGGCAACATTTAGCCCCTTCCATCAATTTAATCCCCAAAAAATAAACCTGACACTTGAGCTGAGACTGATTTCTGATCCCTGGTTTTTGCTTTTACTTTCTCAAGTTTGAACTACAGAGTAAAAACATATAATTATGCTAAGGAGAAAAAGATTATTCTAGCCTCACCACTTTGGTCAGGAGCAGAAGTGACAGCGCACTTTGTGTGAAAGAGGAGACGCTGTAAAACCGGCAACCTACTGCTGACCTATTACAGGCACAAGATGTCTTTTTCAACTCTCGTGTTAATGGTTAGCATTGCTAGCATTAATAAATCAGTAGTGTCATATTTTGGGAAATGTAGACCATTACCTGGACCTTGAGAGTCAGAGTGTGCCGAATTGTCCAAATCGAGCTTTTTCAAAAAGTCAACATGTCAGCAGCCTTTCTGTTATCTGCTGAAATTGTTGTTCTCTCTCACAGCCCAACTAAACCGCAGATGTGTTTCTACCTTCAGTAACACGATCCAGACCAAGAGACTAATCTGTTTGCAGCTATTAATGGTGTGTTCACCAGTCAGAAAATATTGTATTTTTTAATTGCTGAATGGCAGTAAAAGACTGGTGATTCTTCTTTACTCAGTAACACCTTTCACTCTGAAGGGTGTTGTTATTAGTCTGACCTGGTAGTGCTTGGAAACCAATAGTAAGACTCAATTCTCTGGCTCTCCTTCTGTGTGTTTCCGCTTTTGCTGGTCAGAAAAGGACCAGATTTAGAGTTTCTGACTGGACTGCTACAACTCAGTAGCCTGGTAAAAACCAGCACCTCGTTCTGCGTTTCGCTTCGTACGAAGGGTCTGGACGCTCAGCTATTGAGAAACGATTGCTTCCTGAGGCGTGGGCTCTGTTAAGGTTTCAAATTATACCCAATGTTTGCCTGTGACATGGGTAACGCTATGAAGCTTACCAGAAATTGCCTGTGCTGTAAACAACCCCCCCCTCCCACCACTGCAAAGAGAGAAGTGCCGAGCCAAACAAGATGGCCATCGATGTTAATTCAACATTTGGAAGCGTAGCCAACATGAACTGAACAGCTTGGTTCACTTCCTCCGTTTCCTCCGCTAAAACTACAGGCAGACTACAATTCTAAATCAGCACAGAAAATCGGCGTCATTGTTCACATCATGTTCTGTTCGCTGATTGGCCCGGTAGAAATTCTAACGGCGGAATTCAGCTCAATGGGAGAAATCCCAGATGGAGCAGGGAAGAGAGATGAGAACCGCTCAGGGATTAAACCAGATATCATCGGATTTTGGTAATTGGCCTACTTTTGGTGCGTCTCTTTCCTACTGCTGTCCTATTGGCTGATGTGTCTCCCTCTCAAATGAATCTCCTTCTCTGTATCACAGAGCAATATCATTCCCCTCTGGTCCTGCCAAGTCGGTACTTCACATTTTGTCAGGAGTCATTGTCCGGTAACGACCAATAAGCTTCCTTTAGTGACTCGCCTTTGTGTCCATGAAGCCTGCTGGTAATTACTATATTTACATCTTACTGGATGGAGCCAGGCTGGCGGTCACCTGGGTAGCAACACAGGTATTCCTTTTGTACTGCGTAATTTTCACTTAATACCAGGCAAGCTAAATATTTGCATTCCTCCACAGGACAAAAAAAACCCCGCCCTCTTGAACACGCAAACTCTCCTGTCGTATGAAACGGTGCTTTGAGAAACCTCTAGGTGTCCCTTGACCTGTCATCACTCTGCAGGGCGGTGTCGTAGGGTGTAAATGAAAACTGAGGGGGGAAAAAAACACATGCAGCCTGGCAGTGGGGTTTTACATGTACGTGTGAGTGCTCCCACCGAGTGGCAGGTGCAGTGGACAGCTCCACAGAAAGGACGGGAAGAGAGTCACTTCCTTCTCAGACTTTGATGTCGAGACTCATTTCCTGTCGTCATTGTACTAGAAAGACCAGGGCAGGGGGAGAGAAAAACATGTTCTTTTGAATCGGCTGCCTTTGTTTTGGCTAGAGGCCTGTCTCGTTTCATGCAGAATAGAAACTGTGCCAGTTGGGATTGTGTTTGAAAACCGAACACATCAAAGATATGGAGAGGTACACATTTCAGTAATGTTTTTTTCTTCTTCTTTTCTTTCTTGCAGATTTTATGGGTGACTTCTTTGACATGGGAAAATATTACATCTCTATATGCGGTGTCATTTGTCACAAAACAGGTCTTCGGAAGACTGGAGAGATTTGTAACCGCTCTGTAACGAATATTGAGGCTGAGGGTGGTTAACAGGGCCCCAGAGGACAAAACTAGAACATTCTGTTATTGTTCCCATAGAGGAAATAATCCGTTAACTGTAGGATGTGCTCTGCTGGTCACCGTATTTATTTCTTTTCAGAAGCAATTAGGGTCTGTTAATTAAGCCCATAAAAACGCAAGAAAGGAACTGGGCTTTGGGCATCGCCACGGCACTTTCCCTGGCACGTCTCTAGGAAATGAAATGGTGAGGTTTCATCAGTCTTGTGGAAATGGAAAAAGAGAGTCAGGAAGGGAAGCCTGGTTTTAATCTGTAGGGGAAGGTATGTTTAAGTTCTCCTTTGCCATGAAGGAAGGGGAGCCTTGGTAACATAATTCAAGCAGCAGATTATTCCAAATTGAAATGTTAAGTGAAGGAGTCAGCTGTAAAGGGCAGATGTGGTTACCGTTTCCTGTGAGCCCTCAACAAGTGAAACATATGCAGTCAGCGGTACAGGAAGTTGTTCGCTAATGTGGGAAAAGCACGTTTTATTTGGCTCACGAATGTCGCGCAGGTTCTTGGGAGATTCTGGGCTGGGTTGGGACGTATTCATGCCAGGTCCTTGTTCAATAAGGAGAGAAGACCAACTTATAGTTGGTGAGTTTACAGTTCATTGGGAAAATCGTTCGTATGTATTTGAATCTGACAGAGATCTTACTTGATAGACCAACACAGAGTAGAGCATATTTATGAAGCTGAAGGGAGAAAAAACGGTTTTCACCATTTTTTTAATACTCTTAATACACTTAAATAAAATCCAGTGTAATCTTAAGAACTAAGAGTCCACTTATGTGTAGGAGAACCAGTGTAAATACAGCTGTTCTGTGAAGGCCTCAGAGGTTTGTTGGACGGCATTAGAGAACCATTAGCGTCATGAAGAACACGTGGAAGTAGGCGTTCTCGTCAGATGAAACCAAATATGAGCTTTTGGCTTTCGATCCAGTCCAATCCAGCTTTATTTATGAAGCACTTTAAATTACCAAAGGGACCAAAGTGCTGTACAGAATACATAAAAACATTTAAAACATTACAAATGCCATTGTAAAGACACAGAAACATAAAATACAGACAGAAAATGGTTTCAGAACACATAAAATACTAATAAAATGAGCAGAACTTGAAGCTTCTGGCCGCTTTTGTGCAAAAAATGTCATTAATGCCGGAAAAGTACCAGAGCACATCATCGTTTCACCACGGGGGGCGTAAAACAATCGAGTTGGTGAAGATGAGTGCACCTAATTGTAGGGCAAGCATTGAAGGAAACCTGTCAAGACATTGACCCCAAACCCACAGTCTGCAGTACAGAATGCACACCATACTTCATGCTTTTATTTGAAAAGTCTCGATAAAATAAGACACACTTATGGTTGCATCGTAACAAAATGCGGAAAAGTTGCACTTTGAATGGACGCATGTCTGTTTTCACTGTAGCTGTGTTTCCATTAAGCATAAAATTTCACAAATTAAAATTGCGAAAATAAATTCTCTTAACGGAAACACAGCAATTTCTAAAAAAAAAATAAATCAATAAAAAGTTTTTGTGCTGGGACGAGGTGGTTTTTCGGCCATGTTGAAATAGAGGTAAGCCGCAAAACTGCAAAGGGAACATTTTTTTCGCATCGCACGATCGACAAAAGGATGTTAATGTTGGCGAAAAAAAACAAAGATGACATGAGATGATGAGAGTGATGGTTTGTTTTGGTTTGTAAAAAGTTATGTGTCATTCAAACGTGTTGAATCCGTAGCTCTTCTGTAAAATGGCCGACTACAATTTCCCCAAAACGCCGCGTACGGAGCCGCTTCCAAATACAAGAGGCTTGTCGTTCCAAAGCCTGGATAGCGCCGTGACTGAACTACAAATATCTCATGAAACTGTTCACATCCATCTCTGCCATGATTTTTAATGACTTTGTGTGATTTTAATTCCATTTGTTATTTAATAAAAATACTATAATTGCGATTGTTTTCTCAACATTGGCAGAATATCGACAAAGATTTGCGCACGTTTGTAATGGAAATGCAGCTAGCGTCTGCTTCTCCTCACAGCTGAATTATGAGTGGTGGAGCCAGTTTTTTTGTGTGCGTGCGTGCGTGCGTGCGTGCGTGCGTGTTGGTGCATAGTTCTGTGCAGGGATCAGCACACCTGTAGGTGACTGGTCATTACAGGAGGCTTGAGTGATGGATTGGCCTTTTGAGGCCCCCAGTTCATTGTCGTCTCCTCTCACTTATTCAGCCCTCACTCACAAGTCGCTGAAGGGTTTCGCGGGAACGCCTGTGCACACACAACCACGGGTTAACGCTCGATGTTGCGTCAGGACACATCCATCCTCGAGCTCGCCGCATAGCCACTCCTAACCTTATCGTCAAACCACCTGTGCATAATTTCAAGGCAGATTAAAGCGGCACAGGCTGAGCATTGTTTCACTGATGTGTCGAAGTCACACCTTGGTAGTTGTTCAGAAGCAGCACAGGGGATCCAAATGACTCTTTGTTTGCATCCCTATCAGGGATTTTGTGCCCTGAGAGATTAGAAGCTGAGCCATTACTGGAAATGCTGTAAGCAGGGCCTCGTTATTGTGAAATGACACTAATCTCTGCTGCACAGTGCAGCAAGAAGCACAGCCTCCCTCCCATTTTAAGAAAAAATACACAAAAGGCTTTTTTGTGTGCATGCAATCCTCGTTTGTGTTTAGTCATGGGCGGCCATTAGATTCTCGTAATACAATAACTCTGAGTGAAAATAGGAACTTTTCTGAAATAGTATATTACATGCTGATTCTTAGAACTTTTAATTATTTTTATCTCTTATTTTCCATTTCAGTTCATTCTTAGAAGTCACCTTTACTGTGTTTTTCATGTTCAGCTAGCTTTACTGATCCCAGAGCATCCTTCATTATTCGTCATTTAATCCCTCGTTGTTTCACTTCAAATTCAATTGAAAAATATGTTATTGATCCCAGAAGCAAATTAAACAAAGTAATAATTAGAAAACAATAGTATCTGCTGAAATAGCTCTGTCCATTTTTAACATGAAGTGTAGCAGGTCTAATGCTTTCGGTGTGTTTATTGGTTGTTAGTTGTTGTGGCCTCTAGAGGGCAGTTCTGAGTTAGCTTCCGGATTCAGTGAAAATAGCAAACAAAGTCTTTACAATTGTACATCCTTAGAGGAAGACTTTAAAAGAGGCAAGGCAGCAGATGGAGAAGGTTTACCGTCACCGTCACTGTCATCTTCTTTGCTCCATTCGCTCATTAAAAGTGAGCTATACTACAGGGTACTCACCCCGCCAAAATCAGTTGCATTACTTCATTGTTGAACCCACCCACAATGTTTCCGATATCGTTTGTTTCCTCATGCAGGTCTTTTTTTGGTCAACTGTCTGTAATTTTGATTCTTCTTGCTACCTTCCTTATATTGGATCCTGCCAGCACTCAAAAGTAGTCACGTTATCCCAATAATATTTAGACTTAAAAAAAAACCCAAAAACAATAGAACAAACAATCTCTAAATTTGGTTGCAGTTCTAAGAACCCATTGCAGGGAATATTGGGGCTTATTGCTGTTTATACTCATTCACGTAACAAGTGCAATAAGTCTCAATGAAGTTCAGTGTGTCTGTTTCCTGTCGTTGGGGTGTGAGGGGCAGGCCGAGGCGTACCAGACGTGTTTCGGCGGCATGTCAGAGGCGTCACTAGGCGATGCGTGACGTGTCGAAATCAGCTGTTGTTTTCTGAGTCGGTGTCAACCTCTCCTCATATCAGTTGATGGCTGCTTAGAAAACATGCCATCCTAAAATAGCGCAATATTAAGTTTTCACTCCGTTGTTTTTGTTGTTTGTCTCTGCTGTATGTATAAGTACAGAAACCTTCTTTCAGCCAGCTGACTGGCAGTGCAGAGCAAGAAGCGAGACAGTAACATTAATATGTTACCATCCATTTCATGTTTGATTAGCCTTGTTGATTTATATATTTGTATACATATTTTCACATATATTTTGAAGTAGAAATAATCAAATCAAGTCCAGATTTGGCAGAAAACTGTGGAATCGCGCTTTGACTCACCACAGGAAGCTGCAAAACGGACGTAACTTTAGCCTCATTAGCAGCTAACAGTTAGCCAGCCACGGTAATCTCATAGCGCTAGCAAATTGTTCTTATCTTTTTCTGTCATTTTCTTTTTATCCAACCAATTATACAACTAAAGAACTACTTCACATGTTACTTCAGAATAAAATAAAATACTTCACCTCCTGTTCTCACATCAACAGCTTCGCTTAGCAGCTCAGTAGAAACGAGGAAGTCGTCACACCCAGAGCGTTAAGGCCTTTTTTGTGTTTAGATTAGCTTGAATTATAGCAGGGGAAGACGGAAGGAAATGCAGGAAAAACCAAGTGTTTGAATATTTGCTCAGAAGCAGGACACAAGGACGATAATACAGAAGAGAACGGATGGAAACGAAACTGTGGTTGAGAGGGAGACGCAAGCTTTGTAATTTCAGAATGAGTGTTTGCTTACATGCGAGTCAGAGCCAGACTGAAATTACAACATATTCACATTCATTACAAAACCGCAGTTTTAAGATTGATTAACAGCACTTTCTGCATTGGTCAGCGGGCGAAATCCGATTCAGAGCCTATTTATAAGAAACACACAAAAGAACATCTTACATTTTACACAGAGGCGCTTTCAGTTAGCTTTTCGCTGAAAGCTGCTACGATGTTTCATTCTTTATGGCCACTTCATTCAGTGAAGTTAGTTTGCTTTTCTCTACCTTACTGACACACATCCACTCCCCCCAGTGACTGCTCACATGTGCTCTGGCATTGCTTTGAGGCCCAGGGTTGAGGAGAGAGAAGGAGGAGGAGGAGGAGCAGCGGGTTGGGGTGTGCGGGGCAGGCCAACTCCTTCAGCTCCTCTTCCCCTTTCCCTCGCTCGGACCTGTCAGGCAGGCGGCCAGGGGATAATGTGGAAATGTGGCTGGCTGGCGTCAACTTGATTAAGTCTGCGCACGTGTCTCGGCAGAGAGGAGACCCCGGGCTTAATCACCCTTAGCCTTGACACTCTCCTTCTCTCTCTCTCTCTTTCTTTTTCTGTCTATATCTCCTTGTTTCTTTTCTCTCTCTCTCTCTCTCTTTCTCTGCCTTTCTACTCCACCTACTCAAACACTGAAAAGCGGTTCTTCCCGCTCTCTCTTCTGCACTCTGACTCTTTATTTTCCTCCCCTACCTTCTGTAACTGACTTCACTTTTGTTTATGAAGCTCTTCTTTCACTCTTGTTTTTTCTTAATTTGCTGCTCTTTCCTCCCACTCCGTCATCTGTCAGTTCAAGCATTTAAGGACCTTTAAAGTGAGTGAGTACGATATCTGTGAAAAGTCGGGTTGCACCCCATATTGTTTAGTTGATCACAAAGCAAATTTTCCACAATTCTTCACAGCTCTATCTTGCTTCGCCTCCTGCATAGAAAGGATTTTCTCTGTGGTATTTCCACCCTCCCTGGACTGGAAACTGGCCAGCTCCACCGTTCATGCATCTCTGCTTTAACTGAGCTTTGAATTTATCACTCGCTTAATGAATACATATTTCGATTTCAAGTCTCGATTCGACTGGTTCTGAGTTGACGCTGGATTGTCACGGTGAAACTGAGACTGTGGCGTAACGACTAAAACAATCAGAATGAAAGTACTTTTCATGTTTGTGGAAACATCAAACCAGATGTAATTGGGCTATTGAATTTCAAAGTAATTATGTGGCGAGAGCTGTAGGCCTTTTTCCCCCTGTGTGCAACATCGCACATCAGCTTTCCTCAAAAGCAGCTGCTTTCATTATTATTATTATTTTTTTTTTTTTACTTCTGGCTAAACTAGCAGTCTAAACCATCCCTCCCTTTTCAAAATATGACAGCAAAGTACAACAAAAATGACCCTGAGTTCTGATTGATGAGCAGCTGAAACCCAAATGAGGACTTGGGCGTCACGTTCAAAATAACATTTCCAAACCTGGTCAAAGAGTTTCCTCTCAAGCTCCAGATTTTCTTTCTTTGTACTCCAGGAATCCACTACTGCGGTAAAGATGTGTCAAAAGCCTGAGGATGAATTCACATTTGATCTTTTATTGAACTTAATTGTTACTCCGTGACTTCCTCCTTCCTTCTCAGAGATGTAAGGACTTTACTGGTGAACATGTTCAGTGATCTCCCTGTGCACACGTCGTCGGTAACATCCCACTCTTTGTCCGTAGGGTTTACCGCAACCTTGGCTCACCCTTTGTAGATTTAACGACTTCCAGTTTTCTGGGGACTCCAATTCTGGTCTGTTTGTCTACAAAGCCCGGTCCGTTTCAGAAGGTGTGAACGTCCATTCAAGCTCTGATTGGGACCAAGAAAAACAAAAAGCAAACTCTGGTCCCTGTTAGGTCGAAGTGAACTCTGGTGCAGTTTGAATAGATATGTGAATGCCAAGTGGACCAAGAGCAATAAGCGCACCGTGGCACAAGGCATTCTGGGCAAATGCAACCAAAACAAACCCATGATGAAATGAGAAATCTTGTTTGTTTGTTTACATTTCATGAAGAAGGAAGTCGCGCTCATGTCTTCTTCAGAGGTTTTTGTGTCATTTTCTTCAGCGGTCCTTGCTGCAGCGCCGCCACAGGTGAAGGGGGCGAACAGGTTTTTCAAAGTAAAAAGCCTTTGACACAGTGCAGTGTGAAAGCGAACTGCAGCAGCTGAAAATGTAACAAATGTTGCAATTTTGGTCCCCAACCGAACCGAGTCCACCAGACTATCAGGTGCGAAAACACAAAAAGACTGTATCTGTATGACAGCCAGTTTGGGAGGCATATCAAATGTGTTTTACTGTCCTACCATCACAAATGTAAACATGCAGGGTTAGCTAAGCGTTGCATTGGTCAGATGAGTCCTAGTGCATTTGGCCGGACTCGCACTGTGTGTTGACTGTGGAGAATCTGTTTCTCATCCAAAGTTCTTGGGGGCGTGTTGAAGCACATGCCGCCATTCAACCTTTAACATTCCAGGAGATATTAAACCAGAATCTACCAGGAAGCTGAAAACAGATAATCATTTCATCACTGGGAAATTTAGCACAATTCTTCAATGATTATTTCAGTCTGTGGACCTGAATCCTATGGAAAAGCTGCGTGATGAGCTGAAGAGAAACGCCTTTAATGGAACGACTTTGGTGAATCCAGACGAGTTTCTTAAAGAGGAAAGGTCAAGTATTCCTTTTGCTTTGCCTTTTACCATTTGGAAAATTGTAAACGTCTCCTAATGTTTAAGGAGATGAACAAATGCTGAAAAAATGGACCCCATGTTGGCTTGTTTATGGATTATGGCCCTGTGGTAACTGCATATTTAAGTTTGATCCAAACCAACTATTTATTACAAGTGGGAACCATATGGGTTGAAGATGTGTTGTGCAAGTTAGACTGAGTTCCTAATACCTGTTTGAGACCCAGTTAACACCCACACACAAACCGTTTGTGTGAAACAACACAAGTGGGTTGTGATAGTTCATGATGGCTGGGAGCTAAAAAAAAAAAAAAAAAAAAAATCCACAACTGAGATCATCTCTTGACTCTAAGACAAGTGGACTGGTGCATTCTAATTACCTTAATCTTCTTTTGTTTTTTCGGTAATAAAATCTCTAATTAAACCTCTTGTGCTGAAATAATTTTTTTTTCTTTTGTTGAAGTCATGTTTCTGTGCTGTTGATTTATGCCGGACTGTCTTCTGTTTATGGCAGTCATTCATCAGAAAACATTTCATTTCGGAGTCACGGATCCCTGATATAGCTCCCTCCCGGTTTCAGCTCTGTAGTTGCGGGCAGCCGCATGCTGGCACAATATAAACAGCAGATTCTTGCTGTGCTGCACAAATGACAATGGCAACAAACAGCTTTGTAATTATTCCAATTTCCTCCGCAGTCGCTGGCTTTGAAGTGGCGTCTCAGCGCAGCATTGTATGAAAACAAATAAAATCCTGAAATGATTTTGTTTCTAAAGTTAGCGTCACATGAGTGATATATGTTTAGCTTTTTTATTTTGGAGCGCAGTGACAAGATTGCCTCTGAAGAGTTGGGGGTATTGGGCAGGGAGGTGGTCCCGAACTGAGATGTCAGAGTGTCACGCACTCCCTCTGAGATTAATAACCCTCCACATTTCGCCGGCTGTGTTGTGCAGATTCCAGCGAAAGCCACACACATGCAAACGCTTCACATTCAGATGGCAGCACGCTCCGTCCGCGCTACCTGCCTGTGCGCTGAGTCAGCAGGTTTAACGCAGCAGCAGCTCCATCTATCACGCCGCTTTCAGTGAACTAAGTGATTTCTATTGGTGCACGGCGCTGGCTCGTCAGAGATCCCACAGCTCGGATCCAGCAATCCAGCCCATGCGTTGATAATTTCCCCTGAAAAATTGGCTGAGGACAAGCCTCCAATTATGGTTTTGCACCCCGTTCCCAGCGCCTCTCCTCAGATAACGGCTCTCATAACCGAGCTCTTTGAAAACAGAATGAATCCCCCGTATACTCCTTCCTCTGTTATTTGGCCAGGAAGGTTTTTTTCTTTCTTTCTTTTTTTCTCTGTAAAGTTTTTTTTTTTATTATTTTATTTTTTCCCAGTTTTGACATAAACGTTGCGGCACGTTGACAGATAATCAGCTGATCTGAAGCCTGCTTATGCTTCGGGACGTGACGGATAAACGTCTCTGAGCTGCAGCCTGTTATTTAATGTTCCGGGCAACGAGCCATCTCGTCCTCGTTGCTTGTCTGCCGGTGCGGAGTTGTGCTACGAGGTCGTTTTTCGTCGACGTTGTGCTAACAGGTTGCACAATTTCTTATGTCATAACGTAGCAATGTTGTATCGTTTGCAATGTTTGACCTTGAGCTTCATAAATGACCCTGGTGTTGTTTTAATAATACAACTTCAAGGTAAGAAAGAAAGCCATGGATTTTTTTACAGTGTCTTCCAAAAGATTTGACATCCTCTGAATTTTTTTTAAAGTTTCCTGACAGCACAAGCAGTGGCGGAGCTAGACTTTTGTCATTGGGGGCGAGGCTATGTTAGGAGGCCAGCAAAATTTGTCAAAACAAATTTTGTTGGACGATAATTTGTCCCAGGAATGATAATATTGCAATATATAAATCAATATAGGTCACTTTTTTGTAGTGATGGCTTCTTGTGTATATTTTTTTTCTTTTTTGCCATTTATGTAAAAATATATTCATGTTCTCTTGTTCTTAATGTTTACCTTTTGGTATTTTTTGATTGATTCATCTTTTGGATGCTGTTTCGGTTTTAACGTCGACTTTGTTGAGCTCCAGAACTGGAAACTTGAGTTCTTGTTGCTTTAAAGTTGGGCAGCCAAGTTGCTTCCCAGCTTTTTCCTCATATTTTCCGGTCATCGTTTGCCCTCCCACTGCAAGTAAACGTCACGTCTTTTTGTAACGCAACCTCAAAAAAAGGTCAATCAACGAGAAGCGCGCCAGAATCAACTGTGGCGCTTTTGACAGATGTACTTCCTTCTGCAGCCACGATCACTTTTAATGGGACAAGCGGATATATTTGCCTTTTACACTGACACCGGGTTTTAGATAACAGCCTTGCCCTAAGGCCTCAAACAGACTTCAAATGTTGACACAGCTGCCCAATAGCACTTAAATATCACAGCGCTAGATGAGAGGCGTTAAACCGAGCGCATTTCATTTTCAGAAGATCTTGAAGCCGTGACAAGGTCTTATAATTTAGCCGACCCCCTGCTCACTCCCCCGTTCGCATTAAGAAGGTCGGTCTGACCAGACGGAGACGACCCTGAGCGCCCTGATCTCCTCCCCGCCAAACTCCAATGACTTGCTCTGTTTACACTGTCAAAACAAATACGATCTTAGCCTGGAGTCAGCAGAAACAGTCTGGCTGTTCTTCTGTGGGCAAACATAAGAACTGATAAACCGGTCACTTTACTGATATTGTCGAAATCCAAAGTGGTCTTTTAGTGTTTAAAAAAAAAAAAAAAAAAGTTAACGTAATGAAGAAAAAAATGAAAATGGGATCTTGTAATGTAATTGGCTTCCTTATAATCCTCAGCTGGCAGGAACCACCTGGCAATGATAAAAAGACTCACTGTAATTTGTTTACAAGTGGAACTTTGAAGGAGTTGAGCTGCGTGTTGCTCTAAACGTGAAAGCATGAGCATGGATCTGTTTGCTGCTAAATGTACATATGAATTCTGAATTGTTCAAACTTACATTGTAAGATCTTGTTTGTATATTTGTTATTCCTAAAGCATGTTTTGAGCATCTTCAAGAGTTAAAACCAAAAATGTAAAAGTAAATAACTCAAGAGATTTAACTGGAAAATCAATAAGAAATAATCTATTCTGAAATTTAGCTATGAAGCCTCCGTTGGACTTTTTTGACCTTCCCTATCTTTGCTTCACTGCTTCTCGATCAGCTACGCAATGCTGATCGAGAAGCATTCCAGTGCTCCGTCTGGAATTTCTCCCATTCCGTCTGGAATTTCTCCCATTCGCTTGGATTCCTCCAGCAGAATTTGTTCCAGGACTGCCAGTGAACAGAAGGAGAAGTTGTGAAGGATGACGTCGATTTTCTGTGCTGTTTTTAGAAATGTGGTCTGCCTATAGTTTTAGCAATGGCAACGGAGGAAGTGAACGAAGCCGTTCAGTCCGTGTTGGACACACCTCCAAAGATGGTTGTTTACTGCGCTGGCAATTTCTGGTAAGCTTCATAGCGTCCAATTAGTGCATTGCCAAATGTTAGCGGTAAAATTGAAGACCTTCGCCAATCGTTTCTCAGAAGCCGAGAACCCAGACCCTTGAAGTGAAACGTTGAACAACTGGATATTAAAGCAACTTTGCCAGGTTATTCACAGCCTCTTATGTGACCATAAATCTGCTTGCTATTTATAATCTCTCCACCGCCCCAACTCTTTCTCTCACACATACTATACAGTATAACATAGGACATTGCCATTGTGTATTTTATTATTCTTTTTATACAGACTTATGAAAAAGCGAAGAAAATGGGCATTTTAAACACACATGTATCAGATATTTTTATGTTTTGCATAATTTGTATCCCAGTAGCCCACATCTGTACAGTGCTTTTTGCTTCTCCCGACTGACACACTGGGAATACATGTTTGAACCATTACTTATGTTTTAGGTAATAGAATATAATATTATTGTCATTGTAAACAAGACGCACCACATCATGTGTGCCCACGTTTGCATGAAACCAGATTGTTTCTCCTATCTGAGTCTGCCTCCCGTCCACAAACACATCTGCTTTTCAGGACGACTCTTATCAAAAACAGAGCAAACATTTGCATCCCTAGAGCCCATAAATCTGTCACTTCTCATCCGAACCTCACTCACTCAAGCTCCGTTTGACTGATTATATTGTTCATTTTACTATTTTTTTCCTCTTCCTTCATACGTTCGCCCGTCTTCAAAAGACAAACTGCTGTAGAAAAACCCAATTAAACGTCAGTTTTTAGCTCCAGTCCCTCCCCACTGCAGTCCCATATGCCACACATGAATGAGAGAATAATGCTCTTTTGTCAAGGAGCTCAGTTTTATAATCTAAAGCCATTGGCTTATGAAGGGGAAGCCCGTTTGCTTAAGGTCACCCTTCACGTCTTCCTTTCTTTCTCTGTTTTCTCCTTCCTCTTCTTCTTCCCAGTCTTCCCACTGGCAGGATTAAGGCCAGCAGAGCCGGGACCGTCGCCTCTCGCTGGCCCTTGCTCCCAGAAGTCCAAGGTGGTGCTAATTGTGCCTTGACATGCAGACGCACACAAAACCGCCCATGAACAGCCATGTGTGTTGGCATGACCAACCGCTGGGCTCATGTGCTTGGATTACCAGAACACTGTGAAAGAAAACCTGTTTAATCCAAACACGGTGGTTGTAGTGGAACTGAAAATGGAGGTGGGTGGGTGGATGGGGGGGAAGGGCTTCGGTGCTCCTCAGGCATTAATGCCAGGGGTTATCCCCGAAAACACTCTTATGAAAGGAAGGAGGGGGGGATGAGAACAAGGGTCCTTGCAAACCACCTGACCTCACCTCGCTTTTCCTAACCTCTGAAGGCTGCCCCCGCCCCACCGAGGCGTGAGGGACCCCCCGATAGGCGGCAATAAATAGATTCTTTCTCTAACATGTCTAATCCAGCTAAATAGCAACAAATCCTATTAGGCCATGAATCATAAATCCTTCCTTGCCACCTTACCCCCTCCTCCAGCCCTGGAAGCCGGTTTCCCTCCAGATCTTATAAAGATTCAGCAACATGTTCGCTCATATCCTAACACTTTTGAGCCGAATGTGGATTGACTGAACTCATGTGACATTAGCTGGGTTTCCATTACGAATGTGCGCAAAACTTTGTCGATATTCCGCTAATGTCACAGTAGCGGTGTTACCATTAAGTAAGAAATGCAATGAAAATCGCACATGAATACGTTGGTTTATGTGATAATAAGTAATTAAAAAGCGCCATGATCCTCCAGCCACTTCCTGTCGTCGTCTTCGTGGTTTGCACCAGTGGAAACATCCGGTTGTTGATCTTGTGACTCGTGATGCAAAAGAAAAAAGTGCTTCCAGTGCAGCCAAAAAAACTCGCCTCATTCTAGCGCCAAAACTTAGCAAAGTTGTTTTTTTTAAGTTGCTCTGTTTTCATTAAACGAGTTGATTTTCAAAATGCGAAGTGGGAAACTATGAAGAAATGCTTACAGTATAGAAGGTAATGTATATGTTTATTGCTGCTACCGTTACTTCTGACTGAATGTGGCAGTTTTTGTCCTTTTTTAATTGACTTTGTTTTGTTTGGACCATTACCCCCTCTGGTTTTGGATGCTCTGCAGCTGGCCTTACTGTTTTTTACTTTAGGATAGTTGTTAGGATGCACAACCATGGCAACCATTTGTGTGTTTTTTTTGTTTTTTTTACACCTGGAAGCAGATGATTGGCATCCTAAAAATGTTAAACTTCCATCTTTTTTTCCAGTTTGCAACTGTTAAATTTCTCCTCAATGCTACTTAAATACACAAACGTCAACGTAGTCCATCTGAATAATGAGACGGTTTAAGTTAAAGAGACACGTTCCAGTTGTTGCTATAATTAACTTCAGTATTCCACTTCGGTGTGCAGAAGTAAATTTTTTTTCTCGTTTCAGTCCATATGAAGAAGTACTTCCAGAGCCTTAATTATCTCTAATCTGTAATAAGAGACAGGTGTGGGAGTGTATTTGTAGTTGATGGGTCTGACTGGTTGTAAATCCTTGAAGTGGTCTAATGGCTACCTGCATCCTTACATCAGGACTGAAGAGACTGAAGAGAACGTCAGACCACCAACTTAGCAACCTGAACAAAAAGGAGCCAAATTAATGGGGATAACACATGATATTATCACCAAGAAGTAAAAAAGCTACTGGAACAGACTAGGCATAACATTTAGACCAGAAAGTCTAACATGGGGGTAATAACCACCAAATTACCCAGCGCTCCATCTCTCTAATTAGACCCCACTTAGAGGATAACTTCACTCCACGCCCTTCTCTTTCAGCTGTCTCCATCTCCGCTCTGCAACATTAAACCTCATATTTTACTGGTTTTATCTCCATGGAAACCATTGTCGCACACTGATCTTTTACTTTTTTAATGCAAACAAATCCCTCAACAGTATGCATTTCTTCTTATTTTTATTCTGATTGAAACAGGTACTTCTAGTAAAACGCGAGTTGAAACGGAGATTTCAGAGTTTTAGATCTGGATCGCTCATCGTCACTCTTGTCTTCACACAAAGTGGAGCTCAGAGTCCAGAGGAAGTCAGCAGAAATTGGCTCTTTTTGTTAGTCGTGCACCTCTGCAGTGGGTTGTCTGTGTGTTAGGTCAGAGTTTTGACCTCTTCTGATTTTCTGTCTCATTAAATTAAAACAGCAGGATTTGGACTGATTTTTCGTTCTTCTTTGTTTGTGTTTTTGGATGTTGATATTTTATACGATTCCATTTTATTTGCTGTCGTTCTTTTGCAAGTGAAGACATATATTTTGCAGGTTTGAGAGTAAAATGCGGCACGTTTAATTCAGAGCGTACAGTATTTCTCGTCTTTTGTGTGTTTGTGGTCACGTACATCAAACGGGGCGCTGGGCTTTGATGTGGCTCGGTGACTCCTAATGCGCCGCTTATGTCCCGATCAGGCTATTCATAGCTGAATGGCGGATACTGAATGAAAGCCTTTTGTTAAACAGCAGCATCACCCTGTATGGAAGTTGTTTTCTGTTTTTTTTTTTGTTTGTTTTTTTTTTGTTTTGTTTTGTTTTTTACAATTCGAATGAGATAATAAAAAAGCAGAGGAAAAGACCTGTACATACATTGTATATCTGTAACTTTTATTTTACCTTTTGCCATATTAAAATGCTACAACATGAAACCGCTGCTGCGCATGCTGCAAAACAGATTGTTGCTAGGTAACTAAAAAGAGTAAATGAGTTGTGGAAATTGGCCTGAAAACGTGTGCCGTTTTAACTAGTCCAAGGACCCCACTACTCACACATTTAGAGTTTTTTCTATTGATATTGATCATGTATCTATCACGACAGGTATTGATATTATTTTAGCATCTTTATTCTCTTTCAGGGGGGAAATTGGTGTTGCATCCAGGCATTTCCAACATACAAAAACAACAAAAAAACTCACAAATGTGGATATCCGATTGCGCTGGGTACAAAGGAGTGCTTCCATCTGTTCCTCTTACTCCATCAGCCTGCGATCAAAGCATATCTAAGTGGACCAGTCAAAGTACACACCCAAGTCCAGTTCAGAATTTTGGCTTAACTTGAAATGCTGTATGCAAATTCTCTCCATCAAATCTGACCAAACGTGAGTTATTTTGCAAAGACAAACGGTCAAAAAAAAAAAAACGAAACAAAGCCTCTGGATGTGCAAAGCTGTTTTTCACACTTTATTGTTATTATTCACCTTCAGGCTATAATGTCATTTATCTTACTTATTCCAGATCCACGTTGCCAAGGATCTGCTACCATGTGTCTCCAGCTTTTGTGCTTGCCACGTCACCCTCTGGCATTTCTTCACTTAAAGCAAACAGTTCTTATCTCCCAAAGATACGATGGAAAGCTGTCTGATTTTGTGAAGAACGGAGAAAAAGCACATCTCTCTGACAGACCAAAGCACCAGCTATCAGGCTTATCTGTCACACACACACACATCAGCGCAGAGACAAACACACTTCAGCAGTCTTTCTGGGCCCTGACCATTGCACACTGATGTCTGAGGCTGCTTGTTTTTAAGGTTATTGCTGTGCACCATGGAAGCACAGGATATTTGACTGTCCCCCTGCCAAAAAGAGGGCCTGGGGGCGTTTGGGCGTTTGGAGGGGGTGAGGGAATGGAGAGAGTTGCCACTGACAACTCGGAGATCTCCAAAGTGACCATCTGAAAATGAAAAAGGAGAAAACTTATTAAAAACGGAGGGGTCAAGAAGAAGCCCTGGGGGTAAATCAGTCACTGTTTTTGGGGGGATAATTAAGAGCTGTAGCGCCTAGCTAGCTTAGAAGCAACTTCTGCATTTCACCAGATGAAAAATAGCGTGTCTGCGGAGACGGGAGCCGAGGAAGGTGGTTTAATCCTGTGCATTAAAATACAAATCGCTGCCCTGAACCAGAACAATGGACGGTACATTGGAGTCGTTGTGGGGGGGAGGGGAGGTCTGAGCTCCGCCGGCTCGAGAGGAATCCCCAACCCGTGTCTGCAGGACGAACCTTCAGCAACGTGAAAGAACGAACACGGAGGCTCGGGGCGATGGCTAAAGACGCAGAGTCAGCAGTTGTTGCAGCAGCACAGAGACGCGGGACTTGTTTGGTTTCTCTGCGCGCCAAATGTGTGCTGGAGTCGGCGCGGTAGACCAGAGCCGCTCAGCGTTCTCGTTTTTATCACACTTGTCCTCCAAACATGTGTGTGCATTTGTTTGAGATGCAGGAAATGGGAGGAGGGCGAGGAGGGAGTTGTACAAGCATCAGAGCCCCACATGTTTTTTGTTTCCTACACATGTTCTCCTCCTGCCTCCCCCCCCTTCCACCAATAACACCAGAATGTCCAAGTCACACAGAAAGCAAGGAAAACAACACGCATATCTCTCACTGTCGACACAGAAAAGAGCGAGGAGTGGGTGGTCAGCATCCTTCTTTTTTCCTTTCTTTTTTCCAGATTAAGGCCTCCCACTCTTTATGTTTGGTATTGTTTGAGTGTTTGAGTATTTCCCTCAAAAAAAAAAAAGAAAAAATGTGCGATCCATTGCTCTTTGATGTTCCTGTTTTACGGTCCGCTGTCAACATATTGTCTCTCGAGTCTTTTTGTCGTCCCCTTTGCCCTAATTAAGACCTCAAAGCGACTTGTTGACTCCACAGAAGACCTTATTTGGGGAGGAGGGTGGAAGCCATGTGTTTCCTCATGTCAGCTCGGCGTCCGTGTGTGTGTGTGTGTGTGTGTGTGTGTGTCTGCTGCGACCGACACGTTGCGTGAGAGGTGTGCACGACGCACATGTATACAAAGCACAGGCTTTAACACAAGAATGAGGTTATTCATTTACAGCTGGAGGTGCTTTTCAATGGACCGAAACATCACTCCACCTGCAGACACAAGGAAAACCTAAGAGCACCTCAAACACACTCACTCACTCATTTATTAATATATATTTACATATATATATATTTACATATATATATTTAATATGTTGTGCTATTTTTCATTCTCAGGGCTGTAGCTGTGAGAAAAGGGCTTTGGTATCTTATGTTAGCGCTTAGCATGGTTAGCATTACTGAAACAGCACTCTCTGTGTGTGTATCCTAGAGATTGTATATTTTCCTGTAACTCTAGCATGTTCCATGTCACGGTTTAAAACCTCAAAATTATTTCCAGTTCCAGTGTGGAGTTTTCTGTTCAGGATGAAAGCTCACTTAGTCTTTGAGACGGCGAACTTGAGTTATTACGCCACTACGTTACTCGAAAACGGTCACAGAATGACAGTATTAACGCGGTGATTTCTTGGGAAATTCGTCGCCCAGTAAAACTTGCTACAGTGACAAGACTTCCACAGCAGCGTCTCCAAAGGTCTCTCACAACAGCAGCAAAAATAGCTGTGCATTTTGACTGAGGAGTGATTGTAGGATGATTTTGTTGCCACTAACTGCAGCAACGTCATCTGAAAACTGGCAACACTGCTTCTTTCCCGTCACAATATAAATGAGCCATCTTGACTCACTAACTTTAAAATCTTCTCTCAGTAATTGTGTCAACACTGGAAGAGCATTGTTAGTCACTGCTCATCGGTTCTGACTGATCTGAAGGAGATTTTATATTTGAGCTTCAGGGCAAATCAAACTGGAACTCGCCCAGTTATGAAGCTGTGTGCAGCTTTCGTAACACCTGATGTGTTTTGCAGTCTTTTACGTCACATTTGACTTTTTTTCCCTTCTGTTCAGCGTGCGGCTTATTGCACATCCAAATGATTCAGTACAAGTAAGCCAAACGGCCCTGTGTTGAAAAAAACAAACTGAGTTGCATGCAAGGAAGCCATCGTGGCATGCAAGTTTGACTGCGTGCGTGCGTGTTGTTTACATCCACTAGTTTTAATTTCAGTGTTCCACAGAACCCCAGCATTGGCCTGTCTTTCGTGTTGACACAGATGTGCGGCTCTGACCTGAGGGACTTATGTTTTTTGGACCCTTTGCGGTGCAGATGGAATCTGTTTTGCTTCTCTTTCACTCTGCATAAGGTTGCAGATTTAATGCCGTGACCTACAGGTCAGGTTCAATGAGCGGGATGAGGAGGCGGCAGCTGCAGTGCACACAGCATTTTTATCCTCATGCCTCTTTATCACGCGTTAGACCCACATTTAATGCACCTCGCCGTTGCACAGTTCATGCAATACCTGCAGGCGCTTAAAACGCAACAAGTCGAACTCAAGTGTGCATTTGTGTTTCAAATTAATTTTACGCCTGAGCTCTTCCTGAGCGACAGTCTCTTGTTTTGTAACCTTATTCCGTCTCGTTTTCTCATCCCAGGTTATCCCATGCCCAGAGGTCTGCTGTGAAAGTCCTGCGCAGAATGCAGTACTTCGTGGCCAGGAGGAAATTTCAGGTAATATGAAAAAGAAATCCCGAGAGGGGGAAACAGGAGTTAGAGCAACGGCAGATGAGAAGGTCAGATTCTGAGTGGAAGCAGTGTGTTATGCACGAAGAGGAAGAGGAGTGTGTTTGTGTCCAAATACTGAGCCCCACTAGAGACGTTTGAGAAACAATTAAGAAAAGAAAAAAAAGATTCAGTAAAAGTTTGTGAGAACAGAGAATCTTCTTCTGAAAAATGTGATCGTCACTTTATGGAAACTATTCAGTGACGCCACTCTTCTGATGTCCAGATAAATTAAACATGCACAAAAATCCTCAATATGATACAAATGTCTAATTAACTGTAATTTTTTAAATCGTCATTTGTAAATCAGTAGCTAACTCACATATTACATAAATCATCTCCAATTTCCAATGTTTTAGTTTAAATTTTTGTTATTTTGACACCAGTGGAGTTAAGATAATAACAGGAAACGCCAGGATATTCTCTAACCTTTCCACTTCCTGTAGGGGAGGTACTTACAGTATTTACAGTGTAGGATTTCCAAATGGGCTCCAGCCAGATACTCTTGCAAAAAAACCAACAAAAAAGCAAAAACATTTGTGTCACATCGTAAAGTTTTTCCTGAATTTCACAAACGTCACTCTGGGTTTTCCTAATCCTTTGCAGAATTCACTAAAGGGTCTCGCAAAATGTCTCTTAAAAATTGGGGGGACAGTTGCAAAAGTAACTTTAGATTTTGCTGAATTTGTGCTCTGCCTTGTAAAAGTATCTCAGACTCTCCAGAACCTTCACTGGTCTAGCAAACCCTTCATAAGGTCTTGCTAATGCGTCTTGGACTTTAGCACAACTTATACAGGATCTCACAAAAGCAAACATTCACTGGAACTTGCTAAAGAGACTTGGGACTCTTGCAAAACCTTTGCAGGATCACAAATACCTTTCTTTGAATTTCCTGAAGAAACTTGGAATCTTGCAATAGGCTCTCACAAAGTCTCTGCTGGAACTTGCTGAAATAACTTGGAATTTTGTAAAACCTTTAAGTTGATCTCACAAAATTAACCTGCACAAATTTCACTGGAACTTGCTAAAGTAACTCGGGGATCTTGTAAACCTTTCCAGAGATGTCGTAGAAGTGTCTCTCTTTTTTTCCTGTTTTGTCTTTTGTAGGGTTCAGTAATTCAGCGTAAAGTTCTAATTTGTGAAAAAATTTGCCTGTCTGTCTTTATAGTCATAATGCATTTATCATAGGAACGTATAAAACTACAGCAGTGCATGGCCCTATAGTTGTGAAGCCTGCATGTGTTGTTATCTTTTTCAAATCTTTAAGGAAAACCTGCAGTAACATGTGCTATTAAACACATTTATCTTTAGTAAAAGTTCCCTATCACAGTTTCTCTGACCACGGTTTTTTTATTTATTTATTTTTTATTTTTTTTCAGGTGTTCTGCATGTTTCCAATTACGGGCTAAGTGGTCTCAGCTGTACAGACCATAGTGTGTCTAGCAGGGATACCCTAAAGGGTTCACCGAGTTCATTCTGATACCCCCTGTGTCAACGTCACACCACACAAAGCTGTGAAAGGACCTTAACACGATTGCTCTCTACATGACCATGCGCCTCTCTGTGCGCACACAAACATACGTATGCACACGCATGCATGCTCACACTCACACAAAACACACATTGAGCTCACAATGAACTCTTTGCACCCACCGGGGTTGGGGGATGTTTTCAGGGGACCGAGCAACAAGAGGTTGTGATTGACAATGGCTTTGTGTCCCACCATGTGTGCGTGTGTTTTTATTGTGTGTGTGTGCGTGTGTGTGGATCCGCAGCAAGCTCGGAAACCCTATGATGTGCGAGACGTGATCGAGCAGTATTCCCAGGGTCACCTTAACATGATGGTTCGCATCAAGGAGCTGCAGAGAAGGTGGACGCCTCGACTTTTTGTCCTGTTTCTTATTCTGATGCCCCATAAATCTTTGCATGGATTTTTAGCAAGTTTCCTCGATATTTTATAGAAAAAAAAGAAAAAAAATGTTTAAAGTTATGTAAATGATTAAGAAATATATGTTGTGAGTGCAACTGGCTGTCGCTCTCGTAAATATATCCAATAGGAACAGTGAAGTTCTCATTTTTGGGAAGAAAGACGTAAAGTTTCTTTATAGCGAGCATCACAATATTGGCACTCATGATGGAAATTAAAAAATAAATAAATAAAAAATGGTTGCTATGGGAACTTAGTCAAGTTTATTT
The DNA here is from genome assembly GCF_000485575.1 of Poecilia formosa. Taxonomy (NCBI): domain Eukaryota; kingdom Metazoa; phylum Chordata; class Actinopteri; order Cyprinodontiformes; family Poeciliidae; genus Poecilia; species Poecilia formosa. Next base: position 2,192,820 of record NW_006799956.1, read on the forward strand.
TTATCGCACATTTCATCAACAAGGCAGGTCAAAGTGTTTTGCAATTATGAAACGAGCAATAAACATTACATTTTGTCAAATGCATTCACCAAAATCATTATTTCTCTACAGAGAAATTTTGGAAAGCTTGTACACAAGCATGATTGACAGGTCTAAGACCCTCCTCCTGACTCTGATTGGTTGTTTCTGACTGAGTGGTGTATTCCTGCAGATAGCACTGGGAGAACTGGGAGGAGATGGAGAAGCTCCATATTTTCACACGTTAATTGTCTCACACTGTCACCACATTGTGAAATTTTAACAGATATGTAAAAAACAAACAAACAAAAAAACCAGTTTTTAAAATAAAAGTTACTTACTGCAGCTTTAAGTGAACGATCAAAAAATGCTTAGTGTGGTTTGAGGTCAATAATTATGGCAATGTTATTTCTTATGCTTTTTTTTAACCACGGCTGAATTAATAAACACCAATTTGTTTCATTTTTTTCCAAACTTATTTGTAAGATAAAAGATGTTTCAGCGTAATATTAGTAGACAGAATAACAACATCAATTTAAGACAAAAAAAAACAAAATACATTTGGAAAACAACACAGATACGATATAAAAGAAGCAATAACATGAGTAGCAAGAAATTAAAAAAATCATAGTTTTTGGCATATTTTGTTGTATTTTTAATGTTTTGATAAACGACAATGTCACTAACAGTCTTTGTTAGTGATCCCAACAATGTAAAGTTTCAAATAGAAAGCAATGATAAATAAGGCAGAAGATTGTTGATGCTTTGAGTAGAGTTCAAAATAATTATTTTGATGTTTTACATTAAGTGCCCGACCGACTCTAAATGGTATAAAACGTGCATAAAAAGCTACCACTGATTGCACCGCAGTCGCTTATTATTAAAATAATTAGCTTAAAAGAAACGGTGAAGCAAGTTTGTTTTGGATCAACGCAAAATGAAAAAGCTGTTAAATAATATGTTATTTACTCACTTCGATTTTCAGATCTCTCCCCCGTAGTGTGGGGAGGATTTCCACTGCCCTTCATTACTGTATTTTCGTGTAAAGATGAATCAGTTTTGTCTTGTGTTTCTTCCTTGTTTAACAGTTACCATAACAAGCTGTCTGGCCAGATGAATCTCTTCTGTATCTGTTTTTAACTTTTCTCCGTCTTTATCTGCTCTCCGTCAGGCTGGATGGCACCCTCGGGAAGCCGGGAATGTTTTTGCCAGGTAAACAGCAAGGAAACAGGCCGGATCTGACAGACAACCATCACTCCTCACTCCACCTCTGTGTTTACAACTCACACATGCTCAAGCACCAGCAGACTAAATACCGGAGAACGACAGGGCTGTAATGTTTGCGCTCACGGCTCTGTTTGGCTGAGTGTTTTTGTGTTTATAAGCGCTTGGATTTGTTTGCCGCGGCTCGCTGGGCCGTGTGCCGCCATTTATTGGCACCTTTGCGTAAATTCCTGTCAGACGACTTACAAACACTCGTTTGTTACGTTACTTTCAAACTGTCTCGGCGGTCCCATCGGTTGCATCGACTGCTACTGGAGCTTCTTTGTCGACTGACGTCGCTGCTGACAGAGGGAAAACAAACCGAGCCTAAACTGAACAGGAGCGAAGCTAAAGGTGAAACGGCAGCTTCTTGTTCCAACACGAAAAGTGTTAATATGACCAAACACGCGATGCTAATGAAGTTAACGAAAATTAAAAAATTCTGAACTCTCTCTTTAAGGTGCGGTTAGCATGTTACCTGTGAGGCCGAACTCTTGTTTCGTCTTCGTTTTGTATAAATCCAAATTAGCTAAACAAATGACTAGCTAACAGCTAATCTGGAAGGGGCTAAAACCACAGCTGACTGCTGCCGTCCTGAAGATTAAATCTCCCAAGAATGATGATAGTTTATCAGAGTGCTATGAACCCGTATCCACCTGCTGCAGCACATTTATCTGTCTTGTGAAAGACAGAGGTGTATATATAACTGCTGAGAGCTCATTATTTTTGTCTGACTATTTTAAATGATCAGTTTCTGTTGAAGATTGAGAATAAGAAAGAGAAAGAGAGACTGGGATCCACTACTGATTTATTTCAGATCATAAAACAACGTCATTAATTGTTTTGGTAACAGTTTATTTGATGGGATGTGCATAAGACTGACATGACACTGTGATGAACATGAAGGAGTCTTTATGAATGTTTACCACTGTCGTCATGTAGTGTTTTTTGGTAAATAATGACACTTTTAATGCAAAGTCAACAATTTTAATGGACTTTTAACACAAGTTTTAATGCATTAAAAGTATTATTTACCGAGTGACACTTCATGACAACAGTCACAGACATTCATAGACTATTTTATCTAAATGACTGGTGTTATGTCAACCCTATGATCAAATGAAGCATTACCAGTTTGGCTGTATTTATAAAACCAAAACTCCAAGATTCGAAAAGATGTGTTTGTAAATGTGAAATTATAGCAACAAATGAAAAAGAAAATTAGCTGTAATTTATCTAACATATTTATCTGACATAGTCAGTCTTGCAGCAGCGATGCCAGCAACATGGCGGACCCCACTGACGCGCTCATACTGGGGGCTTATTGAGCATCGACATGGAACGTGGAGATAGAAGCCGGTGCAAACAGAGAAGGGAGCATGCAAAACCTTTCCAGTCAGAGTTAGTGGTAAAACAGTGAGGCGAAAATATCTCGTCTGTATGAGTGAATGTCATTCATTGATTTCTGCAGTTCCTAACTTTTCAAGAAATAACGAGCCGTCCTATTCAGTTACAGCCCGTGTAAGCAATCATTTATTTAATGTACTTCCTCCTACTGTCCTCCTGCTCATTTCTCGTGCCCTTGCATGTCATTCACTGGTGCCAACGTAAGATGGTAATTACAGCTTGGAGCTTTCCGAGGTCCATAAAAACAAATGATATGTTCAGTGGCAAATGCATTCTGCCTCCACATCTGTTTTCACCTCTTATGGATAAATGCCAAGATTTATCTTGGGATTTGTCATCAAGTAATGTTAGTTATGCTATCAATTGTTTTCTGAATGTTTCCCCTCCCACCCCCCTTTTCTGCCAATTCACTAGGAAAGGGAGAAGATAAAGAGTACCCAACCATTGGAGCACGCATGATCAGAATGGAAGATAAGGTAGGCACGCCACAGTGTGTGTGTTTTGACTTTAAGCGAGACTGATCAGATTACTCTGGGCGTTCAGAAACAGAGTCGTGTGTCTGACAGCAGAACTGATTTGATTTTGCCGTCTTGTTGATGCTGTCGGACGAGTTAGAGCGATTTAAGAGTGTTATTTCTCTTACCTTATTGTGTCACACTGGTCCACCCGTTCTGCTGTCGTAAGAACTAAATGCTTAATTTTGCTGCATAGATGACCAGATCGTAGCTAAAGAGTGAGGAGTTTTTGCAGCGAGGCATAACCGAAAAACACAGCAGCTGCTTTTACAGGAAGAGAGCAAATTGTGACGTCAACGCTGCAAGTGGACGATGCTTTAGAAAACCAACCGTGGGTTGATAATTTAAGACTTCTCTATTGGACCTGATAGTGGATGAGAGCAACTCAGGAAGCAGCACAGAAAATGTCCTGGACTTCATCCAGCACCAGAACCAGCCAAGTAGGAAGATTAGATCTTGTCTGGATTGTAGCAAGTAGTCTAAGCAAAAGATATTAACCGGCCATTAATAAAGGAGGAAGTTGGTGTTTGCCAGCCCAGCCTTGTTTTGGATATCAGATATCAACATTGGGGCTTCGAGCTGCTCTTGAGAACACCATGCATCGGCCTTTATGAAACTACATCGCAACACAGAAGGAGTGACTTTATGTATACATAAAGTATGACTGAAACAACAGTGTTTTAGCTTCTTTTATTACTATTGAGGAGTTTTACTTCTTGGAACATAAAAGGACGAACTTCCCTTATTTTTTATCCGACTCTCCAGACTAATTGACCTCCTGTTGTTGTAGAGCCTTTAAACTCGGATTTAAGTTAAATCTGCCTGTATCCCAACTTTCTGATTCTTTTTGGTCAGGATTCTAAAACCTGAAATAAATATAAATATTCACCTGAAGCAATATTTGGTTGACAATGATATCTTAAGTGAAGATCAGTCTGGCTTTAGCTCTGGTCGTTGTACCATATCGGCAACCAGCATTGTGAAATGAGCTGCTCTTAAACAGACTTACTGGTAATTGGTTTAGTAATTAACCTTCAGGCGGTTTTAGAGGCTCTATTTAATGTCATTTTACTTTGTTATTATTAACATTGGGATCACCGTGTCGCTTCAGCTTCAGCACGCCTTTATGCTGATGACGCCGTTGTATTTTATTCATGTGGCTGTGCTCTGCGGCGCGAGTTGACGAGCTTGTATTCACCTGCCGGCTCCAGCAGGCATCACTATTTGAATTAATGCTTGTTCTTAATTGTAATAAAGCTAAATTAATGTTGCTCCCAAACCTCTGGATAGCATTCGTGGTTTTGCACGCAGAGGAGAAGCTAACTTAAGAACATTTCCCTTGAAATATTAGGGGATTTGGCTGGAAGACAACCTTACGTTTAGATTGCATGTCAACCGTTTGATAAAACATCAGACGGTTATATTGAGCGCTGAAAAAAATACTGTCAAGGCTATAATTTTAACAGTTACAGTTTTACAGTGTGCATCTGTGTGCGTACTTTAGAAACTGAGCGTCGGTCCTCCTCCAGCCAAACCTGTATAGTTTTATGAGCTCTGTACCTTTTTATTGCTTTTACAACTAAACAAATGTCTTAATGTCAAAGTGAAAAACGGATTTCTAGAAAATAATGACAATTAAATAACAATATGCAACATGAAGACATCCCATGACTTTTCAGTAACATTTTATCTGATTTGCTCTTGTTCTTTTATTTTCATGTTTTAATGATGAGCAGGAATACTGATTAACCAGTGATTAACTCTACATATGACTCTATGTTACAGTCATATGTAGAGATAGAGGTCACTGCACTCAGGTGACCTCTATCCCACCCACTGTGAGACTAGTAGCACCAATAGGCTGGACCTTTGTTGAATTAGGTCAGTCACTTTAAATGCAGTGAATATCCATGCAATCATGTATTTTATGTCACGTTTTTTATTTAAGTTTCATTATGTTTGTAAAAATCAGTTTTCACTTTAACATCAAAGGTTTTTTTGTATAATTTTTTTGTCAAATAGGCCAAATTTGATTGTTCACGATTAATTTGTCAAACCAGTAAAAAAGGTAAAACATTCAATGTTCTTTCTATCTTGTATTTGAGTGCATTCTTAACACGTTTTACTTAGATTATTTATTTAATCTTTACAGTAAGTGAAAGCTTAATGCTTTTGAGTCTGAGGAAGCGTCTTATATAAACTTCTGTGAGTCCATAAGACGGACATTCCGCCTGCATGCTGACTGATTTGATTTCCTCTTTTTATTCCAAGTCTGCTGCGTTGCTGCTTATTCCGTTTTCTCTCGTGGTTCTGATGTTTTGGACGTAAGGCTCACCTCAATATGAGGTTATTCTGAGTCAAAAACAATTCCTATACAATAGAACAATGCATTCTGCAGCCATTCAAGTCGGCCAGCTCAGGATTTCCCTCACTTTCCTGGGTATTTACCTTGCCGTCGCTATGCGCCCATTACCACGGCTGTTTGCAAGCGTCAGTCATTCTCAGACGTCTTTGTTTTGGAGAGGGGAGTAATGATCTTGAACCGCTGTAGATCGAAAGCCCTGAAGACCTCCCTCAGACTGTGCCACGGCCCACTGGCATTGGCCGTCGTGTTGTAATCACCGTCTCCTGATTGGGAACACAAACCTGTGTTTAGACGCTGCACCTCCCGCTTCGCCTCCTTCAGCCTCGCCTTCAATCCGCACATGAAGCCAGTATAATTTCAAAACACACGGGTCAATTTAAGAAAATCTTCTTTTTTCTTCTTTTTTTTTTTTTTTTTAAATAGACTTTACTTCTGATCAGAGCTTCATTTGTTTTGGTGCCACAACCAGCTTTCATTAGGTGTAACGTTAAAACAGCTGCAAGAATCTGTGTCAGCCATAAATCCTTCATAATTACTGTTTTCCTCTGGAGTGCCCACCCACTGCCCGGCTTTCGTTTCTGCTTATGTGAGTTTCTTGTTTTGATGGTCCTGTGGGGGGGACACACCTGTTACACAGACAAGGGGGGACAGGGGCTTCCTTTTCGCCTTTGGGCAGCAGGTGTACGAACCTATTGACCCATGTTTCCATCTACACTGTAAAGAAAAAGTGGACAAAACCACCACGTTGTTAATAGGCCAGTCTTGAAACTTCAAGTTTTTTTTTTTTTGTGAAACCTCGGTTCAGGCGGTCTGACTAGCCACACCCTGTGGGATCCCATCATTCTTCTCAAACAAAGGAGTAAAATTTGATTTATTGCTCAAATTAAAAGTATTTCTTGTTGGCAGAATGTCAGAAATGTTTAAATAAGCTACTTACACGTCTCTAACGACTCAAATTAGCATTTTCTGAGAAGTAAGTCGGTAGTGAATTGATGCAAGAGGCTTTTGCATTTGTGAATAATTTTGAAAGGAAGTGCTTTTAATTTGGATGACCAAATGTGTTTTTGTAACGGTGCTAGAGAGGAAAGCTACTTTTAATTTTTTTTATTTGAAACAACTGGAAGTCATTAAGCCGTTTAGTCATCCTTGTAATTCTACAGGAAACACAAAGACTGTTCTCATTCTTTAACTTTGGTTTTTGAAGATTACATTTTTTGGAAAATCTGGATTTTTTTTATTTTATTTTTTTTTATCCACCAACGCTCATCTTGTTTCCATGGTTCCAGCCGAAGCCCACTGTCTTCCTTGACAGGTGCGTTTTTACAGCTTCTACTTATTTGGACTTTGAATTCAGTCTGACAAAATATGAGGGTCAGGCTAAGAATTATTTTTTTTTTACGTCATAATGTCACATTAAGACAGTCGAAATAATACCAGGATGAAGTCTTAGCATTACCAGAAAATAAATGATCCAAGCTTTCCTCTTACTAAAACGACTTTCTTCTCGTAATTGACCTAAACATCAATGGTCACCCACCTGACTTCAAAACATCATCCCTTCCCTCAAAAAAGTTTTTCCACTACTGAAGGTTAATAATATTTACATCCAGCGGCGTATCTTTGCTGAAAAGGCGTAAAGTTTCAAACATCGTCTCTCGTCAGTCGGAGGACTGGAGCGTTGTCTTGTGAACCAGATTCACTCGTTGTTTGCTTTACTCTTAAAATCCTGTTTGTTCAGAAATCCCGGCCTTCAGATGCAGCACTTTTCCAAACAGTCAAAACAACAACGATCAAAAGATAAATCGCATGAACTAAACGGGGTGATAAATTATAAGGAAATTAAATTCATTTAAAAGCGATTTGATTACAACTACAGTGACATAATGAAAGCAGAGCCGTGTTATGTCATTAATCTTCATCTTTTATCCCTCGCCGTTTGCACCAGAATCTCCCGCGGGGGGGAGGGGGAGGGACACTTTTGTCGTTTTGTGACTGCGCATTCTTTAAATGGCTCTGCACTTTTCTTAGCTACACCGTCTTCCGCGAGTCGCCCGTAGACGTAAATCTAATCACTCACCGGGCTAAAAAAAAAACCCTTAGTGTCACAGTTGATTCGCTTTTGAATAGGATTTCTCCCAGAGGTCCGAGGGATTATTCATAAACTGTGAGCTGACATCTCTGTGCACACAAGTCGTGTTCCCATGCCTGTCTCATTCCTGGTCAGCCGCCAGCTTTTTTCTTCTTTTCTTCTTTTTTTTGTTTTCCCCTCCCTCCTTCAGGATAAATACTCACTCTCCGCTCCCTCTGCTTCATAACCCTGCAGGTTCGCCATCGTCCCACCGCTCCAGCTGAGTCAGATAGCGTAGCTATGCTGTCAAAGTGTTGTCCGCCAGACAATTCTAGATGAATTCATCTTGTACGGGCTGATAGGGGTTAAGGCATTCTGCGTCCTGTACGGGCTCGGACATTGATTTATCGCTTGCAGACAAAGGCCCGTGAAGATCTGCGCACACACACTCGCACCCACATGAACACGGAGTTGATTAATCACCAGTGTGTCTAACCCCTCACTCTTGAGATTGAATTCTCCGAGAGTAACTTGGAAACAAAGATGGATGACGCCCCGCGACAGCGTCTTATCTTTCTGTCAGGCGCACTCGATGAAAAATACCCCAGTGACGAGCTCAAACAGTGGCCGGTGCGGCCTGGGCATCAGCGCCGCCTGTCAGGGAAGAGGGAGGCGATTTTATTTGCCCGGGGGGCGAAATCAGTCCGCCGCTTGGGGCAAGCAGCAAGTTCAAGTTGTAAAATGTGAACATATTTAGCAATAATTCACTTTTTTTTTTCCTTTTTTTTGTGGTTGTGGTCCAGTTCAAACTGTGTTGAAATCTGCTGAAACCTGTATTGACTAAAATTTGTATATGTTAGTATCGGTCGGGGGCGCTGCTCCCCCCCTTGTGGTAGACAGCATATATAACAACGCAACGAAAATTTGAAAAAATAAATAAATAAATTCCCAGCACAGACGGTTATTTTTTTTGGTGAGCGGAGGTGATAACAAGAAAGGTTGTTATAGAGGAGCACAGGAATAGAAAATGGCACAGCTAAAATTAAACCTCTGCTCTCCGATGGGCGAGCTAGCGCTGATGATGCTGCACAGCCAGCTGCAGCTGGAAGATAGAAAAGCACATTTACATGCCAAAGTGTCACAGTTTATCCATTGCTGAGGTTATACATATACATATACAGCAGACAAAGTAGAACATCAAAACAACAATACAAACGGCATCAACTCAAACATATCCATATGAACTAATCTCAGCAGATTTCAATTGACGACGTCCCAGACAATATTACAAATACTACGGGTTGTATAGTGCAGAACATGTTTCTTTGCTTACTAATCTGACCCTTAACAAATTGTCCTCTTTCACCTTTTGCCCCCTGAAACTGAAACTGAGCCCTTAACACTGGAAATTGTAAGAAACATCAAAGGTTTTCAGGGACAAATAAGCTCACAAGTAGAAATAAATGGTCAGATAATATTTTCAATGCCACAAACACTTTTTTTTCAATGTTTGAAGTGTAAATTATGTTTGACATTTCGATTAATTTAAACTGGGACAAAGTATAGCGAAGAGCAAACATTGTGGACTTTTAAATATTTTACCACAAGGGGAACATTTTCATTATAGAGATTAATATTTATATTTTCAACAAGCAAAAAAGGAAACATAACTGGAACATTTTGATCTATTATTACCCAAATTAAAGGTAGAAATTTGTGAGTGTATGGAATTTGACTTTCAATTATGTTTTAAGATTAGTACACGGATCAAAATCAGATTTTTTAACAGCTATAACTCAAACCTTTTGTTTTACAGCCATTTTTTTTTCTTTTTTTTTGCTTCGACAATGCTTCTTGATATTTATGAACCGAGAGACTGACAGGCGGTAACTACGTCCTTAGACACTTGAGGATCTTTCAATTAAAATATTTTCCTGTTTGGATCTTTTTTTTTTTTTTTTTTTAGAGAGAGATTTGAACATAACATCTTGATCACCCTTGATCCACAAATTTTTATTTGAACAGCAGCACACGTTTATGTTTCCATTGGGTGAAATGTCACATCAGTTTAAAATAAACCAAACTTTTCAATGTAATTTTAACACATTAGGCGTACAGATAAAACATTACAAGGTTTGAATTCATAAGTCAGCATTGTTCAAAAATGGAAAGGATGAATCTGATATTGTTCTGTTTATTCATACAGAGATGATGTACAACATTCGATTAACCATTTAAAAGGAGATATGCAACGGAAATGAAAACAATTTCCACCTGCAGTCCCTGGACAAGCTGATATAATAAAGCATGATTTAGCAGATAATGACTTGGTGAAAAGCCAGTTTAGGAATTAATTGCATAAATGTTTGATAAGTCATTAATCAGATCTCACTAAAAACCAAGCAAACCAACAGACAGACAATTCACAAAACAATTCCTTTGCCCTCGTCAACAGTGAGTACAAATCTGCTTATTTAACAGCCACATTTTTACAAAAAGTGCAAAGATTATTATATTTTAGTCATTAGAGACGTGACTTGGACTTGTCGATTAAAAACTTCAGAGGGATGTTTTGGCTGGACGACTCCACAGCTCTTAGTCGCTTCCTCGTCCTCCTGCAGATTTCAGCTGCATACGGGGTTCAATTTGAAAAGTGTGTGTGAAAACAATGTCCAAAAAACACAAATCCAGACAAAATTCAGCAATCTACATTTAATGCAGTATTTGTTTTCATGATTACCTCATCAAGATCCTATACATTCGTGTGTGTGTGTGTGTGTGTGTGTGTGTGTGTGTGTGTGTGTGTGTGTGTGTGTGTGTGTGTGTGTGTGTGTGACACCGTCAGTAACTTTCAGCAGAAACACTCCGCAACATGCCCTGCAGGCCGGCGCAGGCACGTCTCCGCTCAAGACATCAGTCATTATTTATGTTTCTCTAAGTACACTGCACTGACCATAGATCACTCTCACTATGTGGTTAACTCCGCTCTGCTATATTAGGACAATTATGCTGCGCTGCGTATGTCACGCTTATATCATGTGAATTAGCCATGAGGCAGACGCAGAACAATCCGCGCTCTGACCTTAATAGCATCTCAATTAGGTAAGTATGTTGTAAATTACAGCAAGGCCAAATACTGCGAATACTTGCGGGCCGACATTGAGAGTTGTGTTTGTTAGGAGTCTGTAAGGCGTTTAGGGCCCCTCGTCTCTGAAAGCATGGCTCCGAGGGGGGCAGTGTGTGTGCGAGCGCGCGTGTGCGTGTGTGTGTATGTGTGTGTGTGTATGTGTGTGTGTGTGCGTGTATGTGTGTGTGTTTAGACTGGTCTGATGTAGCGCCAGCGCAGAGCTTTCGAGACAAGAGTCTGGTGTTGTAAACAGCCAGGCACACACACACACACACACACACACACATTTAAACGTAAGAACGCATAAAGATTTACAACTGGATGTCCAGGCTCGCATAAATATATTAAGAGCAGTAACGGCGTCATACGCAAACATTAACCTGCCCGACCGGCGGCTCCTCATTTCTGGTGTAAAATGAACTAATGTGTGATTTTGTCCTTGAAATCTGTTTAGGAGCATGCGTCGGGATTTAATGCCTCCAAATAAGTTCTGTTTTCAATTTTAGTTAAGATGCTAGCTGCAGCAAGATCAGCGCAAATAAATGACTAATTCTTAATACGTCCATAAAGTTCATTCTTCATAAAGAGAATGAAATAATTGACGCACTGGAATAAAAAAACTAGCCACAATATTCCTACCAAAAACGTAGGCAGGCTTTCAAAAGTAATTTAAAATTGAACAATCTTGTTTTCTGTAGCTGGATTCAATTAAGAGAGTCAGAGGGGGGTGGAACTACTACGAAGGAAATATTCAGCGTACTTAAAGCAAAAGTGTGCATTTTTAATCTGTTTAGGTCACACGTGTCAAACTCGAGGAACGGGGGCCAAATCTGGACCATCATAACTTTGCATGTGGCCGCCTAAACTTTAGAGACACACAAAGAAAACTTTCAGGACAGCAGTTACACACTCAAATATTTTATCGTGAAAAGATGTTCAACATTAATATATTAAACAGCTTATTAGTGGGTTTTATGAATTCATTCTCTTGCTGCCAGCAGTTTGAGGACATTCATGACCCTGATTGAATGAAACAATGAAATGAGTTTGACCCCTGGTTTATGTGGAAGCTGCTTTATAAGTCTCTTGGACTTCTGCAAAAGACTTGCAGAAGTCCAAGAGACTTCTGCAAGTCACCCGTGTTGCATATCTAGAGGCTGAAATATTAACCCATGCATCTTTGAAAAATAACCCGAGCTCAGTCAGAGCTCGGGTTATTATCTGTGACATAAGTTTTTTTTTTTTCATGGTTTTGAGAAATGACTTATTTGCGTTGCAGTTCTGGCTCAGGTTTTCATGTTTTTGTTAGGCTGTGACAGCATTACATGGCCCATGATTCAGGTGAGCAAAGCCACATTGGAAGTGATTTATCACTTGACATTCAGCCCTGGATATAATCTGGAAAGAAAAAAAAAAAAAAAGATTCTGGTTGTGAAACCAGTTTATTGCAGTTGAACCGAAATCTAATCTGCCAGCTTCCATGTCACGGTAGAGTTTATATGTACTGGAGTTTTCTTTCAGTACAAGGATATGTAATTAATCACAGTTGTAAAGCTCACTGATTATGTGGTTTAAAGGCATTAAGGTTTGGTAACTTGCGTGTAATAACCATCGACTTCTTTACCAGCTCCAAACATCACAAATGAACAAAGTCATGTGTATATTTAAAGCATTAAAACCCAGCTTGACTCATAAAGTCTGAAATTTACCGCAACCTTGTCACTTCCTGTTTACAAACAACCTAGCATTAGCACCTCAGCACAGCTGCCTGAGATAGGAAGTCAGAAAAGTAGCTGTTTAAGAGTCACTGCTGGACAAATGAAGCTAATTATTTTTTTTGTGTGTGTGTTCTCAAAAAAAACTTGCAAAAGACAAGAATTGACAGGAAAACTACCAATTTGGTCATTTGCCCTAATGCATCCCTGCTTTGGGTTATAGCTGCTCCTCCAGTAATAATTATGTCATCACCTGCCGTTCCCTGTGCTTGCTTTTGTGTCTGGACACTTGTTTGTCCTTTCCTGAACTCCCATTTACTCCTCTTCCCAGCACTCCTCGTCCCTGAGAGAATCCTTTCTGTTGTTTTCCAGTGTTTTGATATATGTGTGTTTGGCCAATAGGAGCTCAGCAGGGAGCTGGACTGACCAGACTGGTCTAAACAAAGAGAGGAAACTTGGCAAAGGAAGCACACACATGCACACATTCACAAAGAGAAATCCTGGAACACAGATTATCCATGCTTTGGCTGGTTTGGCGATATTCTTACTGGTAGTTGGGAAAACAAACTCTGTGGATTTCTGTGCCTGGCTCGGGGTGAAGCTGAATGACAGTTACCCAGCATGCAGCTAGTTGCGTTCTCATTTGCTGATTAAGTTTATTTATTTATTTATTGATTATTATTATTTATTTATTTATTTTTTGCAATAATGATTTCTTTGCAAGGGCTGAACACCGAAAATACAAGCGGCACATGCTTCGGCATCATTGTGAAATTTTGGTTTAAAAGTGTAAAGATAGAAAAACTGAAATGTTACATAGGGTTTGGATATTTTAGTTTTAGTTTTTTTATTTTTTAACCTAATCACTTAACTGGAAATTAATCCTCATCATGTTTTGGAATGTAGCATCTCCAAAAATAAACAAATAAATACAGTCTTGAAACATTCCTATACATTACTGAGTCATTATGGGATCAGGGTTACAGACACATGTTGTTTTCACAATTAGTATCAACTTAAATGAGACCTATTATGCAAAAATTACACATTGCACATTTTTATGCCTCCATTTTTGTCTCAACTGCTTCTAAAAAAAAACCAAAAAACACTCAGTGCTTAAAAAAACCACACAGCCCAATTTTTGACAACGAGTTTGTATTTTCGGGGGCTTTTCAAAAACCTCCCGATTGTTATGGCATATTCAACGGGCACTGTGCCTTTACCTAGCAACCACAGTTAAGCCCAACCCATCTCCTAGCAACCTCAGCGGAGCTCCAGCAGGTTTGTTCAGCTTGTTTTCCCGCTGTATGCGCTGTACAATGGCTGCTGGAAAATTCCAAGTGTTTTGTTGTTGACTTACCATCCAGAAACCACGTCCTGCATTCTTGTTGGTTGTGCAGGAGGCTCCACTCCCGCTCTTCAAAGATGTACAGTTGTTCAATTGCACATCTGTTTGCAGCCATTTTCATGTGTGAGTGTAAACGTTGAAATGGGGGTCTTGGCCATTTACAATTTGTTTAGATTTAAAGTGACAAGAGCCCCTGAAACACCTCAAACCAACCAGACTAAAGTCTTATTTTCTAAAAATGATTTTGTGTAAAAAATGTAACAAACATGTTTTGTATATCTCAGAGACATATCATAACAGGTCATCTTTAAAACAACTAAGGTTTTTAAAAAGGCTACTTATTCATACACACAGCTTCATGTATCTCACATATTGAATGTTACCTTGCTAAGACAAGAAAAGGCAAGTTGACATATTTCCACAGCAGTAAAAATGATTTTCGTCTCTGTGTGGTGTGATTTACAGCCCAACGGACACCTAGTGTTTGTATTTGATCTTTTTAATGTCGCAACATAAACATACCAATGCCACAATCCCCTCCGCGGTTCCCTTAAGGCACTATTTTTGGCCGAACTCGGTCTTCCTCACATCGACACTTCCCACCATTGATGTGGTGCCGTTGGAGCTCTGCGAACCAGATAGCAAGCAGAACCGGGCCGTGGCGTGCCGCTACGAGCTAGATAGCGCGCCCACAAGCAGGGCGCCGTTTGTAGTGGAGCCCGGCAGTAAATCACGTTTCGGCAGTGCGCTGGGGATGCAGCCCCTGGCAGCTCCCAGACGGCCTTTGGCTCTGGCTCCCCTCTCTTAGCGCCACTCTCTAATTTCAGAGCCGGGACCCTGCCTACTACTGTGTCTTTACCGCATTCCCACAAACCAGAGACGGACAGTCTGCCTGCATGTCTGGCTGCTCGCTTTCCATCCCTCGGTCATAGCTTTTCTTCTTTCGTATTTTTTTGTCTCTCTCTCTATCACTTTCTTTCTCTCTCTCTCTCTCAGTTCGTTGGCCTGCTATGCTATACTCTCTTTTTCTTCTGTGGCTGTTGGTCTGCCGTTCCTCGAGGGTGCCCTTCTTATTTCCCCTGTGCCTGTCTGTTTCTCTGCCTGCAGGATTACAGGCCTGCAGTCTCACTCGTAGTATCTAAATCATCCAGCTCCTTGCCACTGTCTCTTGTCATCAGTCCCACTCCTACTTTCTGCTGGCATCTCTCTAATTCCTACAGCGGGCCAGCTCTTTGGCTGTAAATGCCCCCGCTACGTTTTTATTTTATTTGCTCAACTTTCACAGGGCCCTGTGAGATATTTCAGGTCATATATTTTACCGTCTTGGCCAAATGCCCGAGCCACTATTAGCTGGATCTCGCCACTAATATACTACTTCATCAACCAGTTCATTATCAACGCCGAGGCGTAAGCGTGCTTAAACGGGTTACGCAAGGGTCAGCGTATAGTTCACGGAACCGGAGTCCGTGTTTTATTGGGACCCACATTCTTGCTATTACACAGTGCTAAAAGGCTCTGGTGCCACCTTACTTTTAAGTGTTACTCAATCTCAGTCTACTGCGTGAAACAATAAAAGAGCTGTGAACAATGCCAACATGTTTAAATTACCCCCAGGGCCTCAAGTGGTGCAAATGTCACCACTGTTAAACCAAGCTGGTACCTGGGGAACTCGTAATGGGTAGTGTGTGTGTAAAAGTGTGTGTATGTGTGCGTGCTCTTACACACGGCTGTTTTTGTAAGAGCTGGATATCAGGTTTGTTTACGCACAGCACCCGGCCCTTCAAGGTTAATCCTTGTTGAGGTCCAAATGGCGTCTCTGCAGTCTTTTTCTTTTTTTTTTTAAGAAAACGATATGATAAACTACGATCGACCACAAACCTCTGGGCTAATGTTTTGAAAGAAACAAAGATTGACATCTACGTACACGTGTAAATGTGTTTGACAAGTAAAAGGTGAAAAACATCTGCATAAAGTGTCTGATTACACAAACGCATGTTAAAAAGACAACTGCTGGTTAAAGCTGTGGTATGTAACTTTATTTAAAAGAAATGTTTTGAAACTGTCACCTTTCAAAGTGACAAACCTTGTCATGTCTGAAGGTTTGTTCTACATGCACAAATAACCTAGCTATGTTATTTCAGTGAAGAGTTTTTTTATGTCTCGGTGGCAGTAAAAGTCTCGGCCTTCAGTTTTGACGGGGGAAAGATAATGCAACGTTATTAGTTGTCAAAGAGAAGTCAAAGGATCACCAAAGTCCGTTGGATTCACCTTTTTCTTGATGCATCAGCAGAAAATATTGACGTATTCCCAAACCTCAGGCCTCTCTGTGTTGAACTGACTCCCTTTACGTTGAGACCAAAGAAAGAAAACGTTGTAGACTTTATTAGGGCTGAGAGTGTCGAGATACTGCAGACGAGCTCGTAGGTTTATTATGGTTTGAGCTAACTGTTACTAATGCAGGCGTGTTTATGACTGTGTAAATATTTGATTGGGCATCTTAGGGTTTAGATATTGGTCCTGTGATAATCCATGCCCAGACACATCCCTCAGGCAGCGGTGGAGGTTAATGGCACCCAAGGCAAATCACGTTAAGCGCGTTCACCCAACTCGATCTGTCCGGGCCAAGTTTCTGTTTGCTTAAATACCCTGAGCGTTTTGCAGGATATTTAATAGGCTTATCTGTATTCCATCGTGGGCTTTTATTCTTGGTAAATGACTAATCATTTTATGGAAATGTGTGTTTTTCTAAATCTGTGGGCTTTGTGTTTCCCTGATGTACAATTAAAGCGGCACACCTTTCAGTTGTAGGTAATTAACTCTGTGATCCAAACAGAGCTCAAGGCTCACCTCGTCGAGTTTGGTGCAACGCATGCAATCAGAGAGCTGCCGTTCGGTTCTTTAATTTGTGAATGGACAGGGGGAGGGGGGGAGGCGGATATTTACAGTTGTATCGAACGGTAGCTATTAAGAACAAGGTCACCCAAGTTGTGTCTTTATGGGGATATCATTTACCCGTGCCATAAATAAAGAGCCAGAGAGCAGAGGGCCTCCACCAGGGGCTCAGTTACTCCTGTTTATGCAGTCACATGTCTTCTGTGGCAAAGCAACTGCTGTACAAAAGTTTGAGTTACTCCAATTGGGTCCTGTGGAGGAGGGGTTTTATTATTGGGTGTGATTACTCACGACTGGTGCACTAAAGCACCTTTGTTACAGCAGAGTAGCCCCTTTTCTGTCCTCTTTGTACTTCTCCTACAGATGTTCTCGACCGTTCTGGCGCAGCGGCACCAGCTGTGTTTTCATTACAAATATCTGCAAATATTTGTTGATATTCTGCTAATGTTGACAAAACTCGCATGTGCAGCGTTTCCATTAAATACGAAATGAAATTAAGGTCGCGTATGAATAAGCTTGTCCACACAATAAGTCATTTAAAGTCACGGCGGTAACCGATGTAAGCTGTTGAAGTGCATTCATACGTCAGCGATGGCGCCAGCGCTCATCGTCTGTCAGCCGCCAGGGGAGACGTCAGCGTCTCATTCAGGCGTTATAGCCCATTATACTTGGAAGTGGCCACGTATGCAGCGCTTTGGAGGAATTGGAAGAGCTCAGGATCCAACACGTTTGATGGAGCCAGCTGCGTATTGGCTGAAAAAAACCAAAAAGAAAGCATCACCCTCCTACCACTTTCTGTTGTCTTCCTCGTGGTTTTCACTAGATTTAGTAGATAGATTTAGTAGTGGTAGAAAAACCACCTCGTCTTAGCGCAAAAGCTTCTTTTTTTTTTTCTCGAAGGACGTGAGTTTTTTTTTTTTTTTTTTAATTGCCGTGTTTCCATTAAGCATATTTATTTTTTTGCAAAACAAGTTGCACAGTTTTATGGTTAATGGAAACGCACCTACAGACACAGGAATCTCTACTGGGATATTTCCACACAATCTACTGAATTTCTGCCCGTCGTAATCAAGTTCAGCCTTTCTATGGTGGAAGAAAGGACATTTATGTCAGCTTTTCACTGAAAATTGCAAGTTTCACATGCAAGGAAAAAAAAAATCAAATAGATTTTTCTGGAAGAAAAACACAACAGGAGTGTCCAAAACACATCCATCATACCAGGAGGTCAGTTGCGATGATGCACTAACTCTCGTTCCCAAGGCAGCTCAGAGACAAAGACAGATAAAGACGAGCAGACAACGATAGGATGAGAGACAGATGAAAGTCTGGAGGTCTTGATGCGATACTGTATGTCTCCGCCGTTACTGAGAAGGATAAGGGAGGCTGAGAGACTCCGAGCTAAAGCTGGCCTGATAAGAAGAAGAGGAGATAAAACGTTGCAGTGAACTTCAGACAGGGACAAGAATGAAGGAGAAGGCCAAGCTGATTAAGGCTATTTCTCTTCATTTACACCCAGAACGAAAGACCAAAAGAAGACCAAAGCCAGGGAGATAACAAAACGATATGATACGAGGCTGTGGCACAAGCTTACACAGAGGTGAAGCAACAGAATTTAATTAGTAATGAATAAGGTTAATTAACGAAGGCCAAAACCTAATTTCTATTCCAAAAATTACATTTCATTACCAAGACAAACTGGAACTTGATTTGAGGTCATTAGATGTGGTGGTTACCATGTCCCAGTGCCATCAGTTGTCAAAAATTCACATGAAAATAAATGCATTGAATCATTTTATCAAGCTTGCTACATGTCTTGATATACGCCGCTGTTATTCTGTGCTTGGTAATGGTTGGTTTGAAAGTATAATGCTCTAAACTTTAAAAATCCTCATGGAATTTAGTTTTTTTTTTTTTTTCTTGAACATGTTATAAAATTTCAAAAAACTTTAATTTGTAGGGCCAAATTAAAGCTCTGCTCCTCTCCTGTGCACCTGAGTTTCAAAAGCAACCTGCATGAATTACCTAAGTACAGGGACCTACCTGGTTAGGATTCATCCCAAATAATATCTAAGAAGCACAGATGGTACTCAATAAACACTTATTCAAAAGTTACATGGCTAAATTTTGTTTCCCCACGAACATAGTGACTACTCTTTATCTTATTTGTTTACCTCATAAGCAAAACTCGGCTTTGACCTCAGACTAAGAGCGCTAAGAGTAAGAGGAACCATCACTGATGTTCCTCATCAGAATGGCCGCAACATTATGAAACTGCAATTACATAATTCAAACGTGAACAACATACTCTGTCGGGTCATTTCATGGTAAAGTCATTGCTTTACCTCCCAACACGTGTAAACTTACACACCTTCATGATGTGTTTTTTTTTTTGTTTGTTTTTTTTTTGCCGTAGTTTTAGGCATCGCAGAGACAGAACAGATGACTGGATTTTCTTTAGTAGCACTGATGTCTGAAAAGCAGATAAGTTGAGAACACACCATTTACACACTTTTCCCTGCAGGATGGTTTCTGTTTGACACACTTTGTGCTCAGTGCTCTGGACTGACCCCTGCTGCTCCACGCTGGCTTTGTGGCTTCGATGTCACTTTCACTTTTTGAGAGCGCAGACGGCTCGAGTGGAGATTCATCGATTCCTAGAGGGAGTGTAGCGAGGGGTGCAAATGTCTGGCTGTGGTATGACGCCGCTATTTTGTCAAAGACCAGTCCAGGTCCAGTTAAATCCAGTTATGTTAGAGATCATCACATTCCTAAAATAATGGCCTGTATTTTTGTTTGTTTGTTTTTACCTAAAGCATCTTGTGGCAAAAAAATTAGGTGATTTGTTTTCTTTTTTTTTTCCGACAAAATCAGTTTTGACCAAAAACGAGGTCATTATTTTAGGAAGGCAACAAGAATGATTCTTGGCCAGGCAATGTACCGTACATTGTTCCCATGTTGCTCACTGATGACCTCATGTTGAACGTCTTAGCAGATTTCAACCGGAGAGCTTTTAAGCTGCGACATTCTGACTAAACAACTATGCAACTATGCTTTTTGCTGACTTTTATTCTTGTTATCTCCCATTTTGTCCCCCGTGGCGCTCTCTCTCTCTCAACGTCAGCTTTGTTTCTGTCGTTGTCTGTCGCCACCCTGTCAGGAGGGATTACCTACTCACAGCTTCCTCGGCGCTCTTTCTGTATTTGTGCAGTTTTTGTGTGTGCCAGATTAGTCTCCATGCTGGGTCTATCAAGTTGTAAACTTTGTGAAGAGAAATGAAGCAAAAATTACGATGGTATGAAGTTTCACAACTTTAGCATGTGCATGCGAAGCCAACAAACACAAACTTTTGAAGCTGAGCAGGCTAGAAGACACCCAACAGTTGAAATGTTGAAACGCATTCATCCGTGACCAAGAGGTCATTCTTTCAAGTCACTGCTGGACAGAGTATCCGTTGTCTTGATGTCTAAGATCGTCTCAGTTTGCTTCATCATTAGGTCATGAAGGGATCAATTTAGTCATTGCGTGTCGGTACGCGACGGCCCTCTTTGCCCGGCAGGATGTTGCAGCAGGAAGAAAGATGAAGAACGTCGTGGACAGAAGAGGGCAGGAGAGGCACTCAAACATGATAAGCTTGGTGTGTGTAGCTGTGTGTGTGTGTTCTCGCTCACCTAGTTTTGTTCACACCGAGATTGTGGAAACTTTGTGATTCTTTGTGTCAAGAAGCACCTTAGTGTCGGCACACTTGGCTCATCCACTGCCTCAGCTAGATTACTCTGCTCCCTTTTTTTCTACCTCCCCTGTTTCTCCATCACTCAACCCCCAGCTTGCTCTGGATTCCCGTCTCCTCTCCAGGCCGTTCCAGCTCATTCCCCGCCATGGGAGAGGAGTTTAAATCACTAGCTTCGCTCTCCCCGCCCCACCTCCTACACAAACTTTACTCCTTTCCTCCCTTTTCAGATTGAGTCAAGAGGGGGGTTGGGTTTTGACTGCCGCTTTTGACTACTGTGGGAATGCAGGTGTTAAATGAGGTTACATCTGTGTGTGTGGGTGTGTGTGTGTGTGTGTGTGTGTGTGTGTGTTTGTGTGTGTATTGGTGGCCTTGGGATTGTCCAACCCCATCCAGTCAGCCAGAATATAGTCTGTCGTATGCAGCACTAACCTCTCAGAGTCTGCCCTGAGTTTTTACAGCCTCACACTAAAACATACAGACATAAATTCACAGCAGTTTCTACTGACATATAACTTTTACAGCACTGGAGCCGGAATCTGAGTGAACACGTAGATAAAGGAGGCAAGCTATCATATTTGATCATCTGTTTAAAGTCTTAACAATGGTCTCTTTGGAACAGTGTGAAAACTCCATAAGTGAAAGGAAGTGTTTTATAGGTGCTAAGGCAATAAGCTGTGAGTCAGTGAACTGTTGTGTCTAAAGAACGCGGATCTATCAACGGTGATCTTCACAACGAGCCTAACAAAGTAGATTTCTGAACAACTAGTATCGGCATTGTAAACTTAAAAGTTTGTAGCACCATTAATAATCTAACGAGTAACTCTTTTCTCTTTCTTGAATCAGCTAATGTTTTTTTCTGATCCCGGAAACACAAGCGATACGAGTACGCAAAGAAATGACAGACTCTCTTCTCTCCAAACTGATTTTAGTCATTTCTCATTTGCTGAAAATGACATTAAAGGTTTAGGGTTAGGATTGTAAACAAAGAGCTACTTGGATCAAAGTGAAATAAGAGGAAACTGGGATCCAGGATGATATGTCGAATTTGCCTCACAAATCTCTATGTTTGCATGTAAAAAAATAAAAAATAAATGCTAAGGCAATAGTACTAAGGTTTGCTTGATTCCCTCTGTGTTTAGATGGGACTGCTTTATGCAAAAATTTCTTTGGTCAATTGCAACATTTTACATTCAAAATGAAGGAAGTTGAGGAAAAAATACATTCCTCATTTTGACTTATCGCTTCAAAACCGATTCTCTAATAAACTTGTTGGGCCTACCCAACAACACACACCCTCAAATCACCTTCAGATGGCAAGAATCTTCTAAAGGGCGGGCAATATTTAATTATGCATCTGCAGGATGCAGTGTCTCAAGCTTAAATGCTTCAACTTCAGCTTTGTTATTTAAGTAGCTTCTTAGGCCTGTACGAATTTACAGTGAGAACGGACGAAACCTTAATCTTGAGGAACTCCAGGGTGTTTGGTTGAATCTCTAAAGAACTTTTATGTCAGATTGTCTGAGTCTTTCCCACAGAAAGCAAACATTTTTCAATATATCAATGACTGACATTACCTTTTAGATGTAGGGTGTTTTTAGAAACCTCTCTAGATGTATCTAACTCCTTAAGGAAACTTTATGCCTTCTCATGTGTCTTAAAGACTTTTCGCCAATCATCCAATGGGGTTCTTCACTTCTGGTCACGGATTGGGAATTCCTAGCTTAGAATAAATATCGACTCAACAAACAGCCCTATTAGTGTGATAGTTTGTACTATTAGATGGGAACTCCCAACCCACGATCAGCATTGACGAATTCATTTTCGGTGCGAGGTGAATTATCTAGAGAAGAAGTCTGCTCACAGTCGCCATGTCTTGTTTAATTGAGAATCTACGCCAACCTACCTGGACGTTCTATTTTGTTTTATGGCTCTGATGATCAGTACCAAGTATGTGAGCTAATGCTACTTCTATTATTGCCGTCTATCCAGCTTGGTTTCATTCACACTCAATGTGACGTCAACGCACAGACTCAATAGCACCGTCATTAAAGTCAGATGTCAGTCACTATCATCTTCTTCTGTAGCTTTTACTCAAAACAAAAATGTCCAGATCATGTGTCTGGATCGACACCCGTGGTCTAAAACTCCAGTCCTCAAGGGCCGGTTTCCCTGCAACTTTGAGACGTCGCTCTGCCTCAGCACACCTGGCTCCAATATCGGCTCTGTAGTTCTGTAGCTCTGCATGATGCATGACAGCGAGGCAGTTTCCCCATTTAATTCAAGTGTGTACAAGTGACGCATCTAAAAGCTGAAGGACTCCCGCCCTCGAGGACTGCAGTTTGAGGCCACCGATCTACACACTCCACAGCATTTGTGTCCTGTCATTCTCCATGGCAGGATCCAACTTTGACTAGGGGAATTCCAGTTCAATCTCAGAGCAATCCTCACATTCACTTTTGCAGCCACTTTGTCATGGTGTCCCATGTAAGCTGCCTGTGTCTTACACCCTACTATTATGTGCAGAACTGTTTCTGGATCATCTTTTCACAGTCTGAATCTTGGGACCTTTCTGGTGTGGTAGACCCTGGCAATTGTGGCTCTTGGGCTAAGCACCGGTTTCGGCGATACCATGATTAATGTGTTTGTGATGTCCTTGAGTCTGGCACTCAACATTGCTCAGTTTCAACCCCTTCCTTGAGTTGTAAGGTTGAAGAAGCGGTTGACACTAATGCTACACCTAAAATATCATCTTGGTAGTATTATTACACGAAAAATACTTGCAGCCAGGATACCTTAGCACAGAGGTTCCCAAACTGTGGAGCGCGCCCACTGGGGGGACGCAGTGTCATTGCAGGGGGGGCGCGGGAAGCCGTCTGGATGA
>NW_006799956.1:2216708-2246749 GCF_000485575.1 Poecilia formosa
ATAGGGGGGGGCAGAAAATGTTTGGAAACCACTGGGGGGGCGCAGAAGAAAAAGTTTGGGAACCACTGCCTTAGCACATCTTGACAGAAAATTGTCTTCAACATTAACTTCTGGTTTAGTTCTGTTATTCACATCAACACACCACCACATCTGTTATGTCAATAATCACCTTTGTCTTGACTAGATGGCTTGAACACTTTGTGTTCTCAAACCTGGACTAATCAAGACTTGCTTGGCTATTGATGGATTTGGTGGCAACGTTCCGGCTTGTCGGCTTTGCGTACTTATCTTCCCAGCTCCATGATGACAGATAGTATTTGTTGCATGTCAGAAGCCATTATGTCATCACGTACAATGAGCCCTACTCCCTCAGAGCACATTCTGTGCTAAAAGTAAATACCATGCCCTGCAGGCATGCACCTAACACACAATTTTGGCTTCTGGTTTCAGTTGCTCTCTCTTCAGTCCCTTTTCACTTTCTTCTTCTTCTTTTTCTCTTTTATTGACTCTCCCCTCAGAGGTGAAGATTATGCATTGTATTTTTTAAACTGCTTTCAAGGCAGTACGCCTGAATCTTACCTTCCCTAAAATAATTAATTGCCTAGAAACCCAACATGGACTTCACCTTGGAGTTAAAATGATAATTTAGCCAGCACTAGTCACATTTCACAATACTCACTGTATGTCTCTGTGTTCATGTCCTTTGTACAATTAATCGATCAATCAATCACGGTTATATGTGAAGCACATTTCAGCAACAACGCAGTTCAAAGTGCTTTTCATCATGAAATTAATTAAGCTAATTAATAAATGAATGAAATGCTCATTGTATTAAAATAGGAGTCAGTGTCTAAAGTAGAATAAAAGGCCATGCATCTTGATGTCTTCTTCTCAGAAAGTGGTGAACTAGTTCAGGTGATCAGCAACCAAAGAAACCGAAGAACCTGTTTCACTAATCCATCTACGTTTTGAGCCTGGATTATGTCCAAGAGACCAAGATCCTGGATTCAGTTGGTTAAATAAAGTTCATACTCATCCACACTGAAAAGAGTTCCATGGAGTTACGATCCATCTAATCTTAGACATCTTCAAGTTACCTCGCTCTGCATATCCAGATCATACTGAGAGGACCGGAGTATGTTTTGGGAAGGAGGAGCCTTCCTGGGTGTTGAGATTTCATCCCTTTACCCTTGTAACCCAATCAAAGTCATGATGAGTAAATTTCTGACTCACAGTTGGCAAAGAACTACAGAAACTACAAACATTTGTAGCTAAAACATACCGGAGCATAACCTGAAGAATCCGCAGTTACCAGATTTGCCTCTTCTTAGCTAGTAACACAGATGCAACCACAGGTCAACCAAGACACATATTTCACTCTAACAAGTCCTGGGTCGGAGTCATTCACTGGAAAAGGTTCTCGGATGATGTTGGCAGCATTCCTATGCAGTGTCACTCCATCCTCCTCTGCCTGAGACACCTGAGCAAGTGTCAGAGTGTCATTAAGGCCAACCAGAGGCTCTACGGTAGCTGGTTCTCTCCTGACAGTGTTCACATAAATCCAAAGATAGGCATTTGATGGAGACCCCTTCTGCGATAGGAACCTATAAGATATTTGTCTTAAACCACCAACTAGTATACATTGCATTGGACCTATATATATATATGCCAATCAACAAACTTAACCTCCAGGCATTAAACAATTATGGCATAAGTGGTGCAAAAGCTATTTTGTTTTTGGTTTCTGAGATTATGTTGCATGTTTGGAAAGCTGGGTATAATCTGTGGCCAGTCAGGCTGTGGTGATTGAGGCTTCTCTAATTTTAGGTCTGTAGGTCTGCAATTCCTGAGTCTGCCCTACAACTCGGGCAGAGTGGCTGATTGTTTCCAGCCATGATGGAGTTAATGAGGGGGTGGCGGTTATCATGATACGCACTTACACACTGTAAGATACACTCACGGACTCAAACAGACCCGTGACTGAATAATCATACACCCGTGTGTGTGTGTGCGCGTGTGTCTTTCGAGGCACAAGCGCGTTGGCTCTCTCAACAACCCGCAGGGTCACTCTCCCAATCTCTTATTAGTGGTCTCCTCTGCTAGACACGCACAAATTTCTGTATGCATACACGGAGTCACGCACACACACACACACACACACACCTTCATGTAAACCCACTCATCCAATTCACAGTATGGTGTTTAATGCGTGCTATGTTAGGAGCCTGAAATTGAATCCACATGCAGCACAGTTGGAAAAGATCTGCTAAGTCTCTGTCAAAAGATGAGTGAGTCATTGTTATGTTTGGACGTGCAATCACGCACGTGTGTTTTGTTGCATCACAAGATACCGTTTGACTGACCTCGAGGAGGAAAGACGGCAAATGCAGTCTCTCGCACGACACGTGCAGAGACACAAACAACTTTGTGTCACAATAATAGTCTAATAACAGACTTTGTTTGGGGTTTTTGTTTTTTTTTTCCACATTTTGGGGAAGTTGTTTTCACACAATTTCCACACAATAAAAAAACATGTTAATTTTTGTCTCAAGTTCTGCTCATAGAACAGCTTTTTTAAAAAAAATCTATGCTGTGAACCAATTGCCTTAAAAGTCTGCTTCACTGAGCAAGACTTTACTTCTCTGGCCTCTCTACCTTCGGTGTTCAGTCTTCTGTAGCAGAAGTTAAAGCTGCCTGAGATGCTGCATCAAAGTTAAAGACATTTTAAACCACCGCCATGAAATTGGAGATTAATAGTGTGGGAACACGGGACTGCATTTTCCCACGCTTTTGCACTCGTATGTGAAGATTTTCCCATAGTCCAGCCCATCTTCTTGGGGCCAAATGTCCCAAATCTAATGTGACTGGAAAGGTTTAGTTCTAAACTGCTGAAGCCAAGATTCAGCCGTCTCTCTGCTGAATGTTCCTGTCTGCTCTCTCTTCCCATCTGGCAGTCTTCTTTCAGTCGCTCTGAGTTTGTGTGCAAAAGCGAAAGAAACTGTGTTTGTGTACTTCTTACATCCAAACAATTTGAACACGTTCTCAGATTTGTTTGGTGTTTTTCTGTTTCTTCAGCAGTTTGTCATTTTTTACTTCCACTTTCTCACAACAGCCGATCAAAACAGAGCAATTTATGCCTCGTCCGTAGAGTCAAAGGGGGTTGAGTGGTAACACGGCACTTTGCTGCGGAAAAGCATTTCCCACCCTTTAGATTTCTTGGTAACACTTTATTTAATGGGGTGTGCATAAGACTGACATGACACTGTCATAAACATGACATAACACCTGTCATGAACATGAACAAGTCTTTATGAATGTTTATGACTGTTGTCATGAAGTGTCATTCGGTAAATAATGACACTTTAAATGCAAAGTTGCCCCAAGAGTTGCTTTAAAAGTCCATTAAAAATGCCAACCTTGCATTAAATTATCATAATTTACAAAATCATGCAAAAAAAAATAAAAAAAATAATGGAAACCAATGTATGCTTTTGCTTCCATTTTGAAACTCTTCTGTGTTTGTATCTTTAAAAAAAATCCAAAGAAAAGACATTGACTTTCAAAAGAACAATTCCTCAAGGTGTAGTAAACTCCCTCTAATGTTTTTTACATAACACAGCAAAGGATGGAGGTCATGTTAAGATACAAAAAAAAAGAAGCCAAAATAACTGGAATTATTTTGTGGATAGTAAAGAACCAAGTAGCCCGGTAAAGGCTTTGGGAGGAATCAGTAGGTCTGTAGGGAGGATAACGACGATAAGCACTGCAGACACTTATCCAGCAGGCGCTAAAATAATTAACTTCCAGCTCCCTTTCAAGTCCGTCTTCATGACCCGACCGTTTTGAGTGTCCAGCTGCACAGCCAGCAAAAGCCACGCAGAAACGTTCTCACGGGACCTGATCTCACTTTGCCCGTTTGCTGCAACAGTCTGGCCCTTATTTGCATGAGATCTGCAGGCTTTTATTTTTCCTTTGGACCAGCCTGTATAGATGTTGACTCCACCTATGTTTGCATACCAACACGTATGTGCTTTGCATATCAATACGTTGCCCGTTTCTGCCAGTACCGAGCGGCGCGGCCCGGCTCCATTCACGGCTCTCTCAGGAGGATTTGCCGTGTGCAACAAAGCCCAGTAATTGCGGCTTGATGGAAAACACCAATACACCTCGTAAAAACACTCGAGGCTGGTACAATTACTCTTTCCAGCAGACTAAGCCAAGAAACCGACCAGTGAGTGCACTGATGGAGCCAAACGAGTTCAGACTAACAAACAAACAGTCGTCATTTCAGGCGTTGGTGTTAACGTCTGATTGTCTCTAGACTGTTTACACAGGAAAAAGCAAAGATATATATATTTACAACTGTGGTAATATGCGTTTTAAATCTAACCAACTCACCCCAGTCATGTTTGTTTTTGTCTTATTTTCGGAAAGTGTAAAGCCACAGCTAAACTTAGCCAATCTTGGGGTTTCCGTAGACTCAAAATAGCTCGAGTCTCATTAGCATGAACTTTTACCTGCTTTGCTTGCTTAAACATTCAAAGACAATGGAGGGAAATGTGCCTACATGCATCCAGATACCTCACCAGGCAGCCAGACACATTGCTGCACTCGGAGCATGACTGTGCCTGACTCAGAGTTCCCATGGCCCCTATTCTGCTGAGTCCTGACACTTTTGCTCCCCTCCATCCTTTCACCAGTTGCGTCTCCCCCCACGGCCTTTGTTTTGATTGATGGCAACATTATTTTCACCCTCTTTTACTAATTATCCTCTGTGATGATGGTAATGAGTGTGCGTCATTTTAGCCAAGGCTTTGTTGGTTTCTCCAAACCCGCTGGTGGGTTATCTTCTTTTCTTTTTTTCTTTGCTGTGGTGGAATTTACTGGTGCAAAAACAAAGAAGAGCTTGTTAGGCGTCCACAATCAGTAGATTAGAGTCCTGTTGACTGCGAAAGACAAGAGACAGAGAGGCGAAGATAACAAGAGATTCAGGGTTAGATTGCGTGTCTGTGGGTGTGTTTTTTTCTCTCTCTCTCTTTTTTGCCTGTGTATATTTATGTATAAATGAGTAGTGGTACTATCTGTGTGCGTAAATATGCACGCATACAAAATTCAGCTTTTTTGTTTGTAATTGGGTTCCACATACGAGGTCAAATTTGTTGGTAGTGATGAGTAAAATCTCACACTTAAAATCTCTCAAGATTTTATTGAAGTGCATTTAGTGCAGGAACATCCCTTGTGAAGACATAATCAATGGTGTCACATTTATTGGTACCCCTAAAAGTCAGTTCAAACATAAAGGTTGTTAAAAAATTTTTTTTTTTTCTATGTTTTTCACGTTGGTCATACTTTCTAGAAACTTCTAATTAGTGATCTGGAAATGTCTGTGTCCCTTAGCTGCTGTTTCCCAGCATGGATTCTTTGGCGCTGTCGTTGGCCTCTGTGCTATTTCTCCGATTAATCTCCATCTTGCCACAACTTTCATCCCTGATCTGTCCGCTGTGATCCAGGCTCATAAAATCCACAGGGCGGTACCTCTGGATTTAAAAGCCTTTCTCACTGGTGTGCCTCATTTTAAATTTTTAAATAAAAAATGGCCATATTCATTGCTCTGCTGTACTCTGTTGTTGCCAATTTGATTGTTAAAGAAACCAACCTGTAGAGTGTTGAACATTATTATTAAGCATCTGCCTTAGACCTCAAATGTGTATTGATTTTAAATTGATATATATTTAAAATCTATATTTAAACTGTGCCAGTAATAAATCTCACACTACTAACAGTAGCTGCTGGTTGCCTTGATTATGATAGATGTTATTTAGGGGTATCAGAGTGGTGTGGACTGAATAAGTATTAGCAAAGCAGGGTTGCATACATATGATAATTTATCTTGGTAAAAAGTAGTTTCTTCTTTGTTTTTTTTTGTTGTTTTTTGTTGTTGCTGCAATAAAAGATGAATTAGTTATGAGGCTTTTTCTGCGTTCCAGTAAATGCAGAAGGCTGGACGTATCTTCTGCCCCGACTCTTCTGACCGACGGTTTGGAACGTGAGGATTAGCCTAAGGTTATTTTTCTTCCACAGAAAGCCTTGCACATGATTCTTCTCAGAGCCTGGAGGGATAGTAAAAGTTCAGACGCTTCCCAGCTTGTTGGGATGTTCAGAGTCGAGGTGAAGCCAACTTCACACTTTTAGATCCCTGGTTCATTAAATCTCGGCCCAACAATCAGCAACCCAGCCAAAGAAGATCCAAATTAGTGTTCACAAAACAAAAAAAGCTACTCTAAGTGTTCTTTTAGGGTTTTTTTTTTAAATCTGATTTTCTGCTTTAACTTTATGAACCTGGAGAAATTACGTTTTTCTACAAGACAGTAAAAAATGCTAGAAAAGGTTTGATGTTGTCAAGCATTTCATTTGTGACCTAAGAAGCAAGCTGCATATTCTTAAGTTAGCTTGTAGCCAAATAACCAAAACAGAGCTTTTTTTCTGGGCCACTGCATTCAGAGTTTGTGCTGAAACTCGCCTTTCCGATCAGCTTTCGCTTTTAAACCTGCAAACTCTCACTAGATGAAGAAGCCCGTCTTCATTTTTCCTCCCCTGCAGCCCGCTTCTCGCGGCACAAACCAGCCGAGTATCGGGTTCCCTGCTGGCCTGTCCATCACTGGCACAAGGCCTCTGCTTAGCAGCAGAGAAAGTCCTTGGGGTCAGCTCATAATGGACCTAAATGCGGCTCATTATCCCGATAAGGCAGGGGCGGTGGCCGGGCAATGGCTGCCTGACTGGCTGGATGACAGCCACACAGCACTGACAGGTAGACAGAGCTAGACACAGTCAGCGTGCCTATCTGATGGACCAGGCTGACAGATCCGGTTGCACAGGCATACGGCTCTAAGGCGATGGAAGGGGTTGGTAACCAAATGCCACGAAGCCACACAATGAAATCTCCAGTTAAAGGTTTTCTGTTGTGTAATGCAACAGATCTCCTTCCACCTCGGTGTGCGCTCTGCAAAATGGATTCACTTGTTAATGTGCTGTGTCTTTCCTTGTTGTGTGTGTGTGTGTGTGTGTGTGTGTGTGTGTGTGTGTGTGTGTGTGATGTCGGTAAGAACTTACATTTGCAAAAGAAATCAAATTTTTTAAAAAGTTATAAAAGTTTGCACAGTCTGTTCTGGGTATAAAAAGAGTGTCGGCCTTCAAATTTAATTTAAATGGATATTAAACGACACATAGTTTGACTTTTACAATAAAATACTGTAAATAGCCCGGTAAAAACCAGCCGGTTATTCTACACTTTGTTTTTCGTATAGAGTGTCTGGACTCTCTGTGATTGAAGATTAAAGTTTGTAAAATTGACCAAATCAAATACGTCATGGTTTGGCCAAGATGTATGCTATGAAGCTTACCTAAAACTGCCTGCACTGTAAACAACCGTCCCCCATCGTGTAGAGAGAATTGCGGTTGTTAAGGTCAATATTTGGAGGCGTGGCTGAGGCAGACTGAACGACTTTGTTCACTTCCTCTGCTACCATTGCTAAAGCTACAACTCTAAAACAACGCAGAAAATCGATGTCATCGTTCACAACTCCTTCTGTTTGCTGATTGGCCCGGTTGGAATTCTACTGGAGAGAATCCACTTCAGTGGGAGAAAACCCAGATGAAGCAGTGAAGGGAGATGAGAATCAAAGTGGAATTGCAGAGAAAGAAAACATTCAGGCCTCTGAGTAAACTTGTATCACGATACTTTGTGGTACAATTACGATAACAATGAAAGTGACAATAAGAACTATTTATAAATTTTTTTTTAGGTAGCTATATCGCAATCACAGCCCCACAAACACAATTACTGTTCATGAAAAACATTCCTGTTTGTGACACGTTTCTTTAGGACACCAATCACATAAAGAAGTGTGATTTGTATCACTAAGCTGCTCACACATTTTCAAATTTACTGATATTTATTGATACCGTATTTTCCACACTATAAGTACACACAGGATTATAAGGCAACATTCAATGAATGGCCTATTTTAAAACTTTTTTCACATGGTGCTAAATGACCTGCAGACGACCTGATTCTAGACGGTCAGTAGGTAGATAGGTCAGTCAAACTTTATTAACAAACCAGCGTTCTGACAACTATCCCAGCATGCACTGCGCGCTGCTTCTTCTACGGGCGAAAATGAAGTCGGCGGCTGCTTACCGTAGTTGCTAGACCTGTTGTGGCTCAATATTGGTCCACATATAAGGCGCACCGGATTATAAGGCGCACTGTCGGCTTTTGAGGGAATTGAAGATTTTTAGGTGTGCCTTATAGTGCGGAAAATACAATACTTACTTATACTTTAAAAAAGAAGAAAAGCAGTAAACGAAATGGTAAAACTAACAATCCCGTGGTCAGTTGTGGGAGCTTCTAAAATAAAATTAATTGGATTTTATTGTGATGGCAATGAATCAAAATTCTTATCACGTTAAAAGATAAACAACACGATAAATATCCATCCTTACTTCTGAGGGTAATTAGTCTCTTCAGAGTCTGTGTGTTCTTTTAACCTGCTCC
Source organism: Poecilia formosa (assembly GCF_000485575.1). Taxonomy (NCBI): domain Eukaryota; kingdom Metazoa; phylum Chordata; class Actinopteri; order Cyprinodontiformes; family Poeciliidae; genus Poecilia; species Poecilia formosa. The sequence continues at coordinate 2,225,263 of NW_006799956.1, forward strand.
TGCAAAATCATGTCAGTTTGTTTTGGTCCATCGCACAAAATCCCAATAAGTGAAACTAAAGTTATTTGACAAAAGCGTTAAAATGACACCAACCCATCGTTACGAGGGGTTTCAGGAGTCTTGATGTGTGTTTTCACAGCAGCAGTGACGTGATGACACGGTGCTGATGCAGCACCGTGTCATCACGTCACTGGGCCACTTCGGCCCTGTTGCTGCCAGCTTTGTCACCAGGCAGAAGGAGGCACAGGCGGGGAGCTGTCATCAGCATCCAGCCTCCGGGCGTCCAGAGCTGCTGCAGATTCTCTTACAGCCAGATGTCAGCCACAACAACCCGCCCCGCTGCACTCACTTATCATCTTCTCTCTGTCTCTCTCACCTCCACCAGCCTCCTTTCACTCCCGTCTGCCCTCCAGTGTGTCAGCCTCCAGTTTCCCTCTGCGTGTGTGTGTGTGTGTGTGGTTATTCAGGCTGCGTCGACATGTTTGGTCAACCCAGACTTTCCGTCAGAGCGCATCTGGCGCGAGTGTCCCAAAACGTGGAAACGAAACGCCACTCTCTTGCCTCTAGCGAACGCCGCTTTCTTAATGGGCGACGAGTTAAGAGATAGCCCCAGCTGCTGCTTGTGGGGGCGCTGCACACAAAGGCTCATTACTCTGCTCTGACATTTGGAGCACGCACACACACACACACACACACACACACGCACACCCACACACAGGCATCTCAGGAGCAACCCAAAGCATTTCGGTCATCTGCACGCACATACCGACATCTACTTCTTTTAAGATTCCTTCCAAAAGTATTTTTGGCCGTTTGAAGTTTTTCATATTTTGTCCACTTACAAGGGGAAACTGCTATATTGCTTTCATGCATTAATTATGATCCTTTATGTCAGTTTTTCTTTTATTTTCTTAAGGCATAAAAACAAGGTGAGAAAATAAATTTTGCAAAAAGAAAAAGAAAAGAAAATTTCTAGGTAATCAGTTGTAATTTTCTTAGCGTCTCACTCAACCTGCAGGCTTATTTTCTTCATACTTGCATGTTTCTGATTTCACTTCTCGTTGATTGAACCTGGAAGAGGCGTGGCGAGTCACAGCAAAGTAGACATACAGCTCTGGAAAAAAAAATGAAGAGAGCATTTAAAATGATCAGTTTCTCAGATTTTGACTTCTTATAGGTCTGTGTTTGAGTAAGAAGAACTTTGTTCTTTTATTCTATGAACTACTGACAACATGTCTTTGAAACTCCAAACAAAAATGTACTATTTTTTCACAGAAAATGAGAAATGGTCCAAATAACAAAAAACACGCAGAGCTTTCAGACCTAAAATAATGCAAAGAAAACAAGTTCAAATTAATTTAGAAACAACAATACTGATGTTTTAACTCAAGAAGAGTTCAGAAATCAATATTTGGTGGAAAAACCACAAGGTTTTCAAAGGGGATCAGTGGGCTTTTCCAGAGCTGCATATATATATATATAAAAAATAAAAATGAGCACGAAATGCGAGAGAGGGTGAGGGTTGACCTTTAGGTCGCTGTAAGTCAGGGGTCGGGCGGCTCGACTGGGTGGTTAATTCATTTCCCCAGGGACCCTCCCCCCCCTTCTTCACTCACACGCACAACACACACTTGTCCATGTAGGTCCAGCCATCCAGGTGCTGGCCTCTGCAGAGATGGCAACGTGGCCTCTGTTAACCCGGAGGGAGCCCAGCTGGGTTGAAAGGTCACGGTCCGAATCCTCCCACTGTCTGTCTCTGCGTGTCTTCAGCCGCAGGGACCACAGGCGGAGCCTGAGGAAATATGGCCGCCGGTGGGCGAGGACTGACCTCGGCTCGTTTCGTCATCTATTGACAGTGGAGAGGACAAGAAGAAAGATGAAACTGAAGTTCAAAACAAAGTTCAGCAAAGGTTAAAGATTTATATGGACACAGATTAGTGGAACGTGGGGTTATTTAGGGTCCTTCAGGATTGATAGGGAAAGTTATTTGCTTTGTTTGGGTAAATATCATCCGTTTTAAAGAAAAAATACACTGGGGGGTTTTTCCCCCCCTTAAATCAAACCTATTATAATTTCTTCTCAAAGCCAAGCTTACGACATAAAATGCGTCTCCCGCATGAACTTGGCACCCAGATGAACTTGATGTCCCTCCTCCTCCTCTTTTCTCCTCTCCCCGTTGGTGTTTCCTTTCAGCTTGATGGTGAGTCGAGCAGCTGTCTGGTTTTGGGTTACAGTGAGTGACGCTCAGGTGACAAAAGCTCAGCGCTGCCCCGTCAGCACTCTCCCGTCTGTCAGCGGAGCCCCGAAGCAGATGCTAGCTGCGGCTCGGGTAGCGACGCCGCGCCCGGGCCGTATGCACACGGCACCGAGGCCTTCGTTGTCCAGAGACGGAGCCTTTGTAGTAAAACAAAAACAGTCGTGAATTAGAGATGATTGTGGAAATCGAGAGCTTTTAGGAGATGATTGGATACCTTAATGGCATCTGGAAAACAGGAAATTGCAAAAATATTCTGAAACTGTGGTCACATAAGTGTAACCCTTAGTAATTTTCAAGCCTCAGGAGATTAATTGCCTTTCTGCACAAACGATAAAGGTAACAAATAATTTGAATCTAAAGGTCAGTAGGAATCTGTAACAAGTGAAAACCAAGGCTGAACTTAGATAGCCAGCTGATTTGCTGATTTAGCAAATCAGCTGATTTGCTTATTTGCTGATTTTGGACTTCCAAAAAGTCTTTTTGGAAAGACTTTCCAAAAAGTCTTTCCTTTTTGGAAAAAAAACACGAAACTTAAATTACATCTTCAGTATAACATCTGATCTGCAGACGTAGAAACCCAATATAATTGAAAAGCCCATTTATCTTACAAACTTTCCACCATGTTAGACACATTTTATCTAGATGAATTACACTCAGATGGTTGTTTGAACTTCTGTTAATTTTGATGATTTTCCACTAACTGCTAACGAAAACATGACATTTAAAATGTGAATATTACATTGAATCAACTAAAAGCTCTTCTTTAAAACAGAAATGTGGGCTTAATTAAAAAAAATATTTAATACCCTCTTACCGGTGGTTATTTTCAAAACGTACTCTTAACCTAACAAATGACATTCATTGTAATTTATGGAATATAACTGTTTTGGGATTTCGCAGAAGCTACACCAGAAAACAGTAATTAAGATCATGTTGCTTCTTTCTTTTTCTTAAGAAACCTGCATGTCGTCCTGAAGCTTTTTGTCGACTGTCGTCTCTGCTGCAGCGTACAGAAAGCTGCTGTGATGTTCTAACAGCAGCGTCTCACATAAAAGTTGTTCTTCATTTCTAAAGAACAATCTGACTTGGCACATACAGCTACATAAAAGTCTAAATCACTGATTTAGACAAATATATTACCAGCCCTTTTATTTAAAAAAAAAGGAGAAAATCATGGTGAAATGTGGAGATGTCACGGAAAGAGAAGGAACCGATTTCCCCTCATCGTGTTTGTAATCGGCCCCGCTGAGTGAAGCCGTCACCGACGAGGCTGCAATCAGGGAACAGACAACAACAAACACACGGGGCGCATCTCCAGACGTGGTAATTACAGACCAAACTGGGGAAAAAAGAAAAAAAAAAGATGGTAAAATGGTGTGTGCGCCCACAAACACACACACCGCCATTGTACGCTAACCGCGGTGAGGATTTGAGGATAAAGGGGGGGATAAGCTTTACACACTCGCACTCATCCTCTACATTCTAGAGGCGCTTCTAAAACGAGATGCAGAAATACCCCTCGCAAAGATTATGAGTGACGAGAAGAAAGGGAGAGACAGTGTGCCACCTTGTAAAGGAAGAGACAGCGTGTCTTTACTGCTTCCTGCAGCCTGGCAGCTGAAGCTGAGAGAAAGATCCTCGTCTCCTTCTGCCTCCTTTTAATTATGGCCAATTACAAGGTTAGCACGCCAGGACTTATTACACGGCAGCCAAATAGCCCCCCCTCCGCAGCCCCTCCACCCCTCGGGTTTGTTTGTGAGGCCGGGCTGCACATCTTTGTGGCTGAAAGTAGCAACAACTCCGATGGCCGGGCTCCGAGGGGCCTTTGCAGTTCCCCTTTTTTGTAGGTTTAATGTGAAGTGAAAGCATGAAAACGCCGCAGCAGAAGAAGGGCCCCCCTGTGATGAATGAGCAGATCTCGCCACAGGCTAGCTTTCAAGGTAGCAGCGGGGACAATGCTCCCCGCGCATGTGTCCTCGCTCAGAATGTGTCGCGGCGTCTGGTAACGTCTTTATCATAATTCTGCGTGATGGACGGGGTGGAAAGGGCAGCGACGCGGGGGCCCGAGTGGCGGCCCAGGGTAAATTCGACCGAGGTCAAGGGTGTTGCTGCGAGTGCGCTGTGAATGTCCGCTGTCATTTTGTACAAACTGTATCTTTGATTGTTAGGCAAACTGGGATTTTTAATTTTATTTTACACTTTTAAATTTTACATGGAAATTTCATTTCCATATAGGAGCTCCTTTTTTTTCAGCATAAAGAGCTGCTTTCATGTAAAATTTGTTTAATCTCCTGAAAACACCGACTTCCTGTCTGTTCCGTCATCAACAAAAATCTGTACTCGGAGCAGAGTTTTAGATCGGGCATTGTATCCGATCTGACTAATTGACTTTAATTATACGGCTGAGCACAAAGTAAACCCGACACATTATGTTGATTAAGAGTCTACGGCTCATCTTTCTGCATGGAGTTTGCATGTTCTCCCTGTGCAATCGTGGGTTTTCTCCCGGTACTCCGGTTTCCTCCCACAGTCCAAAAACATGACTGTCGGGTTAATTGGCCTCTCCAAATTGCCCCTAGGTGTGAGTGTGTGTGTGCATGGTTGTGTGTCTCTGTGTTGCCTTGCGACAGACTGGCGACCTGTCCAGGATGACCCCGCCTCTCGCCTGGAACGTTAGCTGGAGATAGACACCAGCACCCCTCCCGACCCCACTGAGGGACAAGGGTGTAAAGAAAATGGATGGATGGACTTACTTTATTTCCTCATCTGGTTAAACTGCCTGCTCCTCTATTTAGACTGTAAGAAGATTAACACATTCTTGTTTAAAACCATAAGATTCATTCAGAGGTTTGCATATAACATGAGGCCAGGGTGTTTTTTTCACTCATGGAGACTGGCAATTAAATTTAGCAAATGTCCTGCCTCCGACTTACAGGGCTTACCACAAAATTCATTTGATCTGAGCTTCTTCATGCAGGTCTGGCTGAACGTTTGGGGCTGTTATTGTGCATCAAGGTGAAACTTTGCCTCAATCTAACATTTTTTTTTTTTAGCCTTCAACTATTCCTGTACATTATCGTCTCTGATTTCAGTTCATTTCATTCCCACATACAGTTTTTTTTTATTTATCCTAAAATCAAACTCCTTTTCCAACTTGCATTTGAGTTATTGATCCTGTATCACAACACCAGGGCAAGCCAGAATCAAAAAGATGGACGAAATCCAAAACAACTGGGGGAGTGAATAAATTGCTATATGTAGTCCTAGAAAACCCAAAACAGAGTCTTCTTCGCTTCGAACAGTTTCCACAGCCGCTTTCCTCGTCGTCCTGTGAATATTCATCTCTGGTGGAACCGACTACGACCCGACATCCGAAGCGTGTCACCCTCTTCCTCTACAAACCCCCGTCACTCTGTTTCTTGGCTCTCGCTCTGTGGCCCATCACTTCTTCCAGCTTGGCAGGTGTAAATGGGGCCCATTAAGTCCACTCTTGTGCCTTTTGTCCCACCGAGTGTTTGGACACCTCCTTGGCACGGAGGCGTGAAGACACGGCCGCTGACTGACGCCATGTTTTCGGAGCAACGGGACGTGAGGAGGGCGGTCACTCGGTTCTGACGGGTCATTCCTTCCACGATCCAAACGTCTGTTTTCTCATGACGGAGCAGCTTCGTGTTCACACTGACCCAACCCAGGCATGAGATTTTCCCTTAAGTGAGCATTGTATGCTGCTCCTCGTGCGAGATTCTGCGGCGGTAAAAATGAGTCGTACAGAAAATGTGGAGTTATTTTTGACCACAATAGGATTAACAGAGATTTCCCTGGAGCTTTTGCCTCCATGTTTGCTTTACTCTTTCATATTTTTTCCAGCTGCCAGATGGACTTAACATTATTTATTTATTTATTTATTTATTTATTTATTTATTTTCAGTGCTGCAGAGACAAAGCAGTCTCCTATATTAAATTATCTAATTTTCAACGGGGCCCGTTTATGGCACTAGATGGTTGCCAAGGTTGATAGGACATTTCAGTCCCCTGATTTATGTCCCCGTACAACATGAAACAGATGAACGGCTCGCCATAGGAATAGTTTTGTTACATCTGCAATAAAAAAAGAAAAATGGAGAGCAAAGAAAGAAAGGATGGATAGAGGAACGAAATGAGGTAAAGAACGTTCTAACCGGACGGTACCAGAACTCTCCTGATTTCAGATGAATCCAGCTTGTTTTAGCCCTAGAAAGGAGGAACTGAGAATTACAGATGAATTTTCACAATTAAAGTTGAATGAGTTACTTAATACACTTTATGAATCCCCAAAGGGGAATTTCACATGTTAGTACACCTTCAAAATAATAATAATAAAAAAATAAGCACAACGGACCTGAGTAGACAGGTGCCTGAGGCCATAGATTAGATGAGGGGGGAAAAAAAAATCATATCTTATCTCATAACATATCTTGTCTGGTTTTTACATACTGCCGCATTAGGTTCCATTTAACCTTTGAATTAACCAAACTTGAAGCACGTTTTATCTTCACATCCTCAGAGTTTGTGACAAAAAGGATCCCGTGACTTTTGAGTCAACCAGAGTTTTCACGCCAACTCTCAAATAGTAACAACTGAAATTCAAAATGTAAGCAAATAGCTTCTTCCTGTGCACGGATGCAGTTTGCTATATTCAAATGTGTAGGTGTGCATGCGTTAAGAGGACAGGTTTGATTAATAGCATGAGCTTTCTGGTGCTTGTGTGTGATGGAAAGCTAACGAGATGCGAGTGATATAGATCCACCTCATCGAGTCGATGGTGAGACTTGAAAGATTCTCAAACCACAATATCAGGAAAACACTGATTCTGCTGGTCAACTGATACAAAATCTGAAGGTTATTTTAAAAAGATTATCATGCTGAGTGATGGTCATTTATCGTGATGTAAAATAAATGAGAAATTACTTGTTGACGTGAGGGAACAAAGTAACTAACAGCTCTGCTTCCTCTGTGACAGAGAGACAGGAAATTCACCCATCATACTTCTTCTAGGGATGTGTTTCTGATGCGGTTAAATGCATAAAATATGCAAGTAAATTCAAAAAAAGAAATCGTAATAAAACCAATAGATCACGCTTTACACTTAAAAGCACTTAAAAGCTAAAGATCTGTCTTCACAGACAAGTTTTTATATCAAGTGAAAATAGTAGGTCAATTTTTTTTTTTAAATCAGTGAAATTCTTTCATTTTCTACCATTTTTAGCTACATTTCAGACATATTTCCTTTCCCGCTTGTTTTAATGATCAGTACAGGAAGATGTTGGCGGCTCTATGCTTTGTCAGTAAGGACCGCTCGTCTTTTCAGGACGTAGCTTTTCCTCTTACTTTCTCACATTCATGAGTGTGTGTGGTAAGGACTGTGAAGCTAATAGGTTCTCCCTGCTGAGCATCGTCAGTGTTGCTCTTCTTTGTGTGGAGCAGAAACTCGAGTGCATTTGTCTGCATTAAGTCTGGATCTGGTACTCGGCTCATTGCAGTGGGTCGGGGCTGGGGGCCTCACTTGTTATCAGCTTCACTCACTTAACCTGCTCCCAGTACGTTCTTCTATGTCAGCAGTGTCACTGTTTCATTTCCTCCTGGAAACCTTTCATTTGCAACAGCTTTTTTTCTGTTCCTCTCATCTGTGTGTGTTCTTTTTTTGTTTCTGTGCGTTCTTCCCTTTCTATCATCTAACCACACACACACACACACACACACACACACATCCAAGACTGAGCTCATCTAATTGGCATCTTATCATCCACCTTGCGAATGCGCCACTGTTATGTCTAGCGTTGTTTCTATTCCCAGAACAGGCCTGACACTGAAATAGAACATTCCCATGGAGCCGTTCAGCCTAGGTGTTCAGACATTCCTCCAGACGAAGGTTTCCACAAATCATCTTCTTCTTTTATGAGGCTGTCTCGCTGCGCAACCGTCCCGCAATGTCTGATTTTCCAATATGTGAAATTCCTCCACGGGGAACCCGACGTGCCAAAACGTCTCGTGACTTGCTCGTTTTTTGCTGATGAGAGCTATAAATAAATGACTTACCCCGGCTGTAAAGTAAAATAAAATCATCTGATGAACTTATTTGTTCAAATAATGCACTCGTACAAAAAAGCTCTGCGTGTTAGTCGCTAAAATAAAAAAAACAACCCTGCATTTTTGAACACTTGTAATTTTGATCCTGTTCACTTGACACAAATGTTGGTATATGTTGAAACGTGTAAACATCAAAATGCATGGATAGTATGAGGAGACGCAGTGTGCTTTTGGTGCTTAGTGTTGATTTTCATTTGTATGTTTCTGGTAAAAGTCACAAATTTTGAATATTTTGTAAAAGTTCCAGTACTTTGCCTAGAGATTTGCCAAGCCGGTTGTTAAAGGGTTAATAGAGGAGTGGCGTTGTGACGACTTCCTGAAGGCGGAGTTTCGGGAGGAACAGGAGTTTTTAAAGCGACAGAGGCCCAATTTCAAGGCGATGAATTACAAAATCAAATTTCTTTGAAGTCATATTTGATACATACAGTATTTTCATGACAACAGAAGACTTAATTGTTCTATAAAATGGCACTCTGTGTCTGGAAAATACATAATATTGCCCAAAAACACACTGCTTCCTTGCGTGACTTTGTGGGAAAATCCAAAAAATTAAAAAAAAACAGCAGGAAAACAACCATGAACCTCTACAAGAAAAATATAAATGAAAGGCTCAACTTGCGTCCCTCTTGTATTAATTCATTGTTTGTGCTTATTCACCTACCACAAAAAAAAGAGTCACCAGATACATCTTGTTCATTCACTCTGGTTTGTTTTGGTATCACTTTTCTCCCATAGGGGGGTGTCTGCGTACGTCAGTGTTATTCTGTAGTCATGAAAGCATGTGTTAATCTGTCAAGGTCTCTAAACTCGTCTGTGTGTGCGTGAGGTCCGCGAAAACATTTGTCTCAGTTACAGAGTCACAGATGGAGACATTGCTGCTCACGCAGGTGATCAACTCACGAAATATGAGGTAAGTGGAAATATCTCGCTCATTTCTAGATGGCGTTTGATTTGTCATCTCCCAACCTCCCAGCAGCCGTGTCCCGCCTTGCTGGGAGGTACAGCAGCATGGGAGCATCGTGAGTCAGTCGTGTTTTTTTTTCCCCTTCCTTTTCCTGCCACAATTTCAGATGAATTTGAGTCATTTGAGTTTTGTCAATAATTACTTTGTTCATTTTATCTCCTCCTCTGGGACTCGTTTACTAGTTGCTACTAGCTAGCTAATTGTTGCTAGATAATGCGGTTAGCAAGATTAAATCAATCTGAAGAAGTTTGGTTTTCAACATATACCACCGTTTGTGTGCACAGCGCCTAAACTGATACATTTCACAAATATTTTGAGCAATATTACTGATTTAAATAATAAAAATTAGCCAAAGTGTAATGATACAAACACCCTTTTGACATGTACTGGCTCGGTTTTTGGCTGTGTCGGTTCTGAAAGTGTCTGAACAAAGCTAATCAGACGTAGCTACAAGCTAATGCTTCTAGCCCAAGATTCACAAACAAAACATTTCTTTAATGACTTAAATTGTATTTTTATTTTTTTTGTTGTTGTTTATTAACTGCAAACGTGATTCCTACATTGTCAGCACTTACAAACTTCCTTTTTGGCTAGCTTCATTCTGAAAATATTATAGCAAAGCCAGCCAGACAAGATAGCAGTGGAGGTTTTTAGCACATGCTTAGTAAACAGAGTATCAACAAACATCCTCAAACTCATTAGCAACATCACTCTTGTCCTAGAATCTGAACACAGTAATAAGAGTTTTTAAAAGTATTAATTTTAAGTGTCAGTAAAATTACTTTTGTTTCAGACCCAGCAGGAAAAGTCTGGCATTTGATACACGTACAATTGGAACTAGATATTTATATACATGTATAAAAATACATCAATATTCTCCTGTGGTTCAACATATGAGTATTATTATTCTGCTAAGTCACAAGAACGACAACGAGATTAGTGTTCATTCATTTCAAAACATCGACTTAGCCATCTCTGCTTTTTCCAATTGTTTTTAAACAGAAATAATTTTAGTAATCTTAACATAGTATGTATCTGGTTTCAACTGTATATTAGTGTTTTTTACTGTGGTACATGGTCAGAAATGTATTTTTTTTTCAATTGCTTTTAAAAAAAACAAAAAAACAATAATTGATTCTTATGTAGTACCTACAAGTCAGATGTAGCAGACATGACTGCCTTTTGCTAAACCTTTTTTTTTTTTTTTTTAAGAAATAGGCTAACGAAAAACTTTAAATATTCTCCTTTTGTGGCTTTGTCTCTGTCTTCCCCCTCCATAAATACACAAAGATCCTCTAATTCCCTCAAAAAATAAAGCGATAAGAACCACAATGCTCACGTCACGTGACGCCGCCAACAGATGCCCGTACTGAGCCTCTGTATTTTCACCATCACCGCTCCCCTCTCCTCCCTCCGCTTAGCTCGCTCCAGATGTGCAGGGACAGAGGGCGCCTCACATTAGGCCAGTCAGTCACTTTCCTCCCAGAGTGAAAGTGAAACACCACCTGCGTGCGTGTGTGTGTCAGTGTGGATTTCATTAGCCTCAGTACAAACCAGGGAGAGTTTTCCTGATGGCTTCTCAAGCTGGAGAACCGAAAGGTGATTTAGAGAAGCAACTCCTTAAATCTTACTACTAACTGTTTTAAGAGTTTATCTGGGCGATTTAGATCATTTTAATCTCTTTTCAACCTAAATCAACTTAGTTTAAGAATCAGATGACAGTTGTCTGGTTACTGTGGATTGCTTTGTCGGTTTTTGTTTTTCACTTATCACCATTGTATATGTTTGTCTAATTTTAGACTGTGTGCAGAAACTGCAGTGATAAATAGTACTACCTATTAAATAATCTGTTCTCCCTTAAGAAATGTTCACAACAGCTAATCTTTATTTTTATTTTATAGTTTTTTGGTAATGGAAATGATTTCAAGTCGTGTGCGCAAATCTTTCTGTAATATTCTGCAAATGTTGAAAAAACACAATTTTGCCATTGTGATGTTTCCATGAAATGGGAAATGCAGTTAAAATCACATGTGAATAAGCTTGTTCACATGATAAATCATTAAAAATCATGTCAGTGACAGATGTTAGCACTTGACTCTTATTTCTGTAACATGTTTAAAACACTGGTGATTCTCCTTCTCCACCAGAATTACTTTGTGTTGGTCTGTCACATAAAATCCTGATGAAATGAATTCAAGTATGTCGTTGAAATGTGACAAAATGTAAATTAATGAAGCAAGACTTGATTAATTGATTTATAATTAATTTATTATCATTTATATTAGTCATTGGGCCACATCTTTGATAACCAAAGCGATGTATTCCAAGGTCCACTGTCTTTTATAATGAGAAAAGCTGCAGCAGTGTAAACTGTAAGTCTTTCCTTTGTGGAGTTGGTAAATGGAAGTGACAGAAAAAAATCTGTGATATTTGCTGCTCTGCTGGATCTTCCCCTGAATTATTTGGTTGGTTGCATTTCCTTCCAGTTGGATCTGAAAAGAAATATTTATTTTTCCGTTGTGTTGTTTTTTAGTGTGTAACGCTTTAAACCACTTGGTTTCAAGTCAATTAAATCAGATGCTGTTTGTTTGGTGAATCTTTTGGTGTGTGCTTTCTTCCACGTCAGATATTGGAAAGCAATCACTGTCACACCATCGCCACTGTTTGCCAACACACTAAATCCATGACAAATCTCAGAGTTTGCACAGAGCACACATGTCAAGAGGTCAACAGGACAAACAAACTTCATAAGTATTTCTGCGTAGGCACGGATTTGTCACGGAAAAGCTTTGCTGCGTCTTCCTTCCTGAGGAGTTTATTTACTCTTCACCTCCCACCAGCGCCGTAGTTTGTTTACTCTGTTGATTTAGATTGTTTCGTGCTATTTTACAAAAGAAAATGATATTCTGTTTTTAGCCCTGTGCCTGTTTGGACAATGCTAGTTTGTTTCTTGACCTATAAATATTTCTGGCCCAACAGCCGGATAGACATCCTTCCCCTCTTTGGATGTAAACCATTTGGCTAAAGGAAGCCGTTGGTCGGCAGCCTGGGGGGTGGAGGGCGTTTCTTTAAATCACAGCAACGCTTTTGGTTACAACTGGTGTGTCGTTTTGGACTTCATCCTGGAGTTATAATGGACGTCACTTTGGGACTTCTTCAAACATTTTTACAGACCAATCAGACATTACTCCTTTGAAAGGCATCTCTTGGTTCTCATTTTTAGCTCTGCGTCCCCAGAACCAGAACCAAACACAGGGAAGTAGCATTCAGCCTCTACGCTTTTGTGCTCCATTCTGTCGAATCAATACTTTGTAGAGCCATCTTTCACTGTGTTTACAGCTGTGAATTTTCTGGGGTTCGACATTTACAAGCAGGAACATTTTCCCGTTCTTTTAAATGCAAAACGACTCCAGCTCAAACAGGTTCGTTGAGCGAGCATCTGCAAACCTGTATTTCTAGGTGCTGCTGTAGATTTTCAAACAAATTTAGGTCTGGACCTTAACCGGGCCATTCTACCATAGAAATATGTTTTGATAAAATCTCTTCTCTTGGTGTTCTGGCGATATCTTGAGGTTTTTTCTGGCCTTCTACCAGTTTGTTTCTTCACTAATGTTTCAATAGATTGGAAACCACTTTTCACCTCAAAGTTAAGACTTTCTATTGGTCTGTCACGTTTAATCTTCTTAAAAACATTGAAGTTTGTTGCAGCGACATGGTAAACTGAAAAAAAAGTTGGTATAAAGATGTTTACAAGGCATTATAAATGCCCTGGAAGTACAATTAACCTGTTTCTCAACTGGACGTGCTGTTTTTGCTGTCATCTTAGATGGGAACATCCGCAACCCTCCGGCATCAACTGGTGGTTCAGTCGTGTGTTGGGAGGAGTGGTCCGGATGTTTGGGGTTTGCTGCAGAGAGGTTAATCAGGATCACATCCAAGACCCTCTGTTGTTGTTCAGGACCAGTAAAGCATCCTGCTTCGTGTTTTCACAATACGTCCTCGCTGTCATTACGGCAGTGTCACCAGATGAGGCCTGGAGTGCGTGACAGTCAGAGTTGCCGGTTCCAGAAATCAGGAAGACGCACAAGCATAACTGCGCACTCAGTCACATGAATCCCCTCACATGCAGTTTTTCTCTGGTCAAGTCTCATTAGCAGCCTCCTGACTCAGGGCGTATTTTCAGGAAGTCTGGGTTAGTGGATCACCGCTTGTCCCTGCTGAGAGGTGAGAAAGCATAAGATCCCCCACAAGAGACACTAGAGGAGTCACTCCGTTTTCTTTGTGGACTTTTCTCTAAGACTGTGAGGATTATGAAAAGATTTTCTCATCTGGATATGCAATATTTGAAGTCCCCAGCAGCCCAAGAACCCTGCAGTTTGACATTATTAAATTATAGGGTTAGATAGGATTTATTCCAGTATCTTACATGGAAGTATCCTTAAAAAAGTGACCTTAAATGGAGCCATTAAATAGAAGAACAAGGGAGTGGGGGGAAAGCAAGCTAACGCATGAGGCAAAATACTCAAAATGGCTTCCAGCATAAACCTGGAGTCCTCAAACATGATACACAAACTGGATTCCTCAGAGGGTGTATTTGTCACAACATCAGATGGCACCATGTGGGCGACTATGTTCAATGAAAACATTTGGTGGCGTTTGAATTGTCTATCTTGGGGTACTTTTTTTCTTTTCTTTTTTTTTTTTGCACAAAATTTTGCCAAAATGTTGCAGGAACTGGTTCATTCTGTCCAGGATCGAAACAGCAGCATCACACTGCTGTTTCTGCCTCAGTCGTTTAGCCTCAGGTTTCTCGTTAACATGACCTCAACAGGAATGACGTGCGACCTGAGCTTGTCTTTCTGTTGCAAACTACAAATCTGTCAAGAAAAGCAGTCACATTTGTTCAATTTATGGAAGAGTGGCAGGAAGAAAGCCAAAGACGTCCAATTTGCATGTTAGATTAACATGCAGCCTGTAGGGGACATTTACAAAATACGTAACGACTTCAGTGAAATATGTGAGCGTTACATCACGCTCAGAGTTAAGTGCTAAGTGCTTGGCAATCCTGTTAAAGACTGTAAAAGTCTTGAGATGGAGTTAAAGTTTACCTTTTGTCATTTTTTGCTGAAATAAATTTTTTTTTTGGCGTGATCTACTGGAAAACGTGACCATGGTAAGGCTTCTGTGTGAACAGTTTACGACCCCATTCGACCCACACACACGCAGAAGAATACTTTAATTTTATTGAACAACAGGAGCCGCATATGGACAAAGGAAGGCGTCCATAAAAAAGGAAAGCACAACCAACAGTCATGGCCTTTTGTGGAGCATCGACCGCAACTTCTGTTTGGGTGTGCTGTCGGAACCAGGAGTGGTGGGATTGTGACGTGAGGCGCGTCACTTTTTTCACAGTGTCCACAATTATAATTTTCAGTAATTTCCTACATCCAGATTCAATGCATCCGGCTTCATCTGGTGACGTAAATCATCCATGAAGATCGGAATAAGTGCTACGAGAAAGTCAGATGTTGTTTTGTGAACATAGTTTTAAGGTGCACTCCGCTTAGCCATGCAGTCAGACGTCACAGCTGGGTTTGAATTCACACCCGAACGAGCGCGGCTCCAGTCAACACAGTCGGAGAAGTCGGGATGCCAACATGGCAATGCCCAATCAGACCCTGTGCATAGTACCTCCCACAAACATCTTTATAAGCTGCTATTTTCCATAAACAAACACCACTTTCAATTTGTTCAGCTTCGTTACAGGCACTACATGTAACAATGATTTCAGACACACTCTTTGAAGTGTAAACATGTTTTCGCCACAACTCCCGACTGTTGGTGCGAGGCGCGGCCACATCGAAACTCAAAGTCGGCCTTAGGAACACAAGTGGGAAGATCGACCTCGGGTTGGGCGATCCGGTTTCTGACTAGGAAGTCAAAATTCCTGAGTTTTGAGTGCAGATGGAACGCACCATTAGCTTGAGACAAAATCTTGGACATGCAAGGCTGGTACAGACATACCCTAAAACACTTGTCCACTTAGTGTGAGTCCAGAGGCACGATAATATTTAATATAATTTTCCCTCCACTTCAGCTGTGCAACAGTTTGTGTTAGTCAGTCAAGTAAAATCAAAGCAAACAAAACAAGTTTTTAATAACAACTTGACAAATGGTAAGAAAAAAAAAAGAGTCCGAGCAGCATGAGTGCTTTTATAAGGCGCCTGCATGAAATCTCCCTTTGTCCATTAGTTGTTTTAAAAAGAACACGGCGTACCAAGGTGCTGTGAGGTTCTGGTATGTGATCTTTGAACAGGCTGCTTCCTCCGAAGGGGCACAAACACTGGAAGGTCCTGCAAAATGAAGAAGAAGAAGGGGAAGGGGGCGGGCAAGGGGTGCTCTGCTTCGTGAAAACCAAGCTCTCTGTTTACTACAGAGCTAAAAATAATAGCCAGTATGGTTTGTGGCATGTGGGGAGTTGTGTGAATATTTGTGTGTGTGCACACGCGAACGTGTGTAGGCGTGTGTGTGCATGTCAAACCCAACAGCTGGAGGCTACAGGGTCCCATGCTGCTGCTGGGGCAGCAACAGGTGGGGAGGGTAGGTGGCTCTGTGCTTGTACTGTACATATGTTTGAGTATGCCTAATGGCTCGAGGACACGAGTGTGCATGACAGGGCGAGCGTGTGCACAACTCCTTCCTTACATGTACCCACAAGAGTTTCACACACTAGTAGCCTTGTAAAAAAAAAAAGAAGAAGAAAAAACCCTGGTATCACACAGAGCCTGTGTCTAAAGCTAAACTGGAGCCTGAATTGTCTTATTCATGCCCTCTAATCTATTTAAATCTCTGACTGCAGTGGTGCTATGAATCAAAATTAATGACTGTGTTGTTGGTGCTGATGCTGAGGCTCTGGTATGGGCAGTGCGTTGGCTTGTTTAATAGGCCTCTATTTTTATGGGTGTGCGCGTCAGGAAGCTAGCATGTGTGTCTTTTCCCACTGCTTGTTTTTGCTCCCAGCAGAAGAGGCAATTGGACTTCTCAAATGACAGAGACTAGGTGCTGTGAGACTGACTGAACCACGGCAGCTGTGGGTCCCCTTCCCTTTCGCATTGTGGCGAGTGGATCCAAAATGAAGCCAAAACGACGGATTTCTTGATTAGATGCGTTTCTGTAAGGATTTTAGTTGTGTAAAAAACAAGGGGAAGCATAAACACTGTAGACGCAAATTGGCAATCGTTACTTGAGCCGCGTGCGGGCGAGTGATTGCACCAGGATGTGCAGTTTTTACAAAATCAAAAACCAAGCACGCTCCTTACATAAAGCCTTGTGTCCAAGATAATCCATCAGTAAATAACTAAAGGTCCAAAAATGAATATTTGAGTTATTGACTCAACCATTACTCGTGCTTATCAGTCATTTTTATGCTTATCGGTAATCGTTGCTCACATTTATCAGTAATCGACTACTAATGCTTTCCCTCAGACACTAACTCTACTGCTAGGCCACTCCTCATGCATTTAACGTGTTTAATTTGTTCATTTAATTACAGAGAATATTGCATTTCATTAGACTGAAATCCAAACACGTATGCTGTCTGAACTGCTGCTTGACTGAGTAAATATCAGATATCTGAGCGCAAATGAATTCATCACAGACTGATGATACGTGCTACTCCTCATCCGATTGGCTGGGAGAGGGGAGAACCGTAAGACGATTCACTTAATGAATGTTTTATGACTTGACAGCGTAAGAGAAGCTGGAGCTGAGTTTAGGTTTAGGGGAGTAACTCTTATAGATAATGAGCCAAAACGCTTGAAACCTAAAGCCAGGAAATGTGTGTTGTTAAATGAGACGAGGTTAGAGGACAGACAGCTGCACATGTGATCACTGCCTGTCGGTGTCATGCCAACATGTTTTTAATCCAGAAAGTTTTATTTATTTTACTTTATTTATTTTTACATGTGCATCACTGTAATGATTGCACATGTACTGAGCCTTTTACCCCAACGTGGTTGTGTGATTTGGTTTTACTTGCAGTAGGACATTCTGAACGAAACTTCACTGATTAGAACAATCTAATCAGTCTTCATCTAACAGTAGAACTCTCCTTACATCTTTAATAAATCTCCGTTTATTGATTCTGTCGTCAAATTTCAAACTGATTTAAAGTGAAAACACTTTTTTTTTGTCAAGATTAAACAATGACAATGTCTATTTAATCATCATCATCAACAGGAAGTAGTTTGACGATGATGCCGCGTCAAGTGTTTTTAATGATTAATTGCGTGAACAATATGATTCCTGTGTGATTTTAATTCCTCTTATTTAGTGGAAACACCACGATTGCGAAATTGTGGGTGGGTGTTGTTTTTGTTTTGTTTTGTTTTTTTACATTAGTGGAATATTGTCAAAGTGGATGTTTCTCAAAAGCTGATGTAAATACAAGACGGACTTGTCAGGGAGGCTGTAACGCCAACGGTGTCACACAAGTTTCCAGTTGGTATGGTTTCATGTATTCTCTCTGTCTGGACTAAGAAGTAGGATTAAAAAAACAAAAAAAGCAAACGCATATGCTTCCAAACAAAGCATATGCGTTTGTTTGGATCTTAGCCATTTAGTCCTGGCTAAGATCCTCCCAAATACATGGATGTTGGTCTGACTCATTGCATGTCACCTAACGAACACATAACCCACAGCGAACAGGGCTGTTTGACCCTAAACCCTCAGAAACTTTAAGACTTTTATTTGTCACATGTTTCCTACTAACAAGTCTGTTTTTCAGTTAAATTTTACAGGATTTATGCCACAATAAATTCAATGTTTTTACATCGCATAAACCTGACATCTGATCCTGGGGGTAGAGGGTAGCGTCGATTTTCTGTTTCCACTCTAAATAAGCCAGGCGCTCTGCCCGGTGTCCCTGCAGTCTCTGCAGAAACCAACGTCGGCTATGATAAAATAAATGACTTTAATTGCGTTGCTATGTGTTCTCCTTCTGAAATGCGTGATTTATTAGTTTTAGGCAGACAAAACAGAGCGGCCGTATTTCGGCCCGGTCTTTCAGGGGGAGTGCACACAGACTCCAGCGAGGGTCTCCTGCGTGAGTGAAATACTTTCCGACTTTATCAGTTCCATGCTTTTTGTTATGTCTGCCTGGCCCGGCAGGCCCAGAGTTGGTCTTCGGGAAGGAATGCGGGGTCATCAAGAGAAGCCCGCGGAGTTATTTTGAGATCTGGTTCTGAAGTAGCACCAAGCATCCCTCCTCACTGTGAATGGGAAGCGAGCAGCCCAGCTGCCATCCCAGCAGGTCTCTGCATCGGCGCAGGGCAGCAGGTCCATTGAGATTTCCTCCTACTTGACATGAAAAGCACAAAAAAATATATTTTAGGTTCTTATTCCTCTGCTCAGTTCAACCCAAAATAAATAATCTGTTCAGTTCTTGGTCATTTTTACCAGTGTAGGGTAAATTTAATTATATTAAGTTTTTTTCTAAAGAAAGAAAAAAAGCCCTCTGTGTCTTCCGCCTGATGGGAATTACAAAATCCAGAAGACACTAAAAAGTCCAATCAGTCTACATTCACACAGCAGGCAAATGCAACTCAAATTCACTTTTTATTGCCTGTGTTTAACCTACATCCAGCTTTCTCACCACGGTCTGAACGCCCTGATTCCGATCTTTTCACCCAATGAAACATGCGATCTGTGCCACCTCCCTATGCAATGCTATTCTGGATACGTATCCGGCTGTTAGCAAAGCGTCCGCAGTCTGAACGGTCATGTCGCATTTTATCCTGCTTTCATGTCATTGATGAGAGACATGCGTCGTAATTCTTCACCAGAAGAAGCTATGCATTGCAAATCGGGACGTAAACAATGGCTGAAAATTTTAATGTTGAAATTATGAAAAAAGGCTGGCGCCGACTGCACATTCAGACAGTCAATACTTCGCAAAAATCCGTTACTATTAGTTATGCTTATTTTTTTATTTGCTTCCTTCATATTATCATGATCTTGTGAAGATATTGTTGGTTCCCATTGCTGCAAAGTTGACTCTTTTAAAGGACTTTTTATGTAAGTTTTAATGCAACATTGCATAAAGATGTCATTATTTGCCGAATAATGCTAAGCTAACATTTTTAATGCACTTTTAATGCAGCTTTGTGTTAAAAGTGTCATTATTTACAGAATGACACTTCATGACGGCAGACATAAACATTCATGAAGACTCCTTCATGTTTATGACAGTGTCATCATTATACACACCCCTTCAAATAAATAAAGTGTAACCAAAGTTTCTCCAGCAGTCATCTGACTGGTTGTATCGCCTCCTGAGAGCCGATGATGACAGTAAACTTTTCTTTCACTTCCTGTTGCGTTATAATCTGAGTAAATACAAATGTTCCTCTTGCCTTGTTTCTTGTGTAATCTATATTCCTCTTTCACATTCCAACAATTGATAACAGTTTTGAAACTCGATATGTAATTTCGGACCGGTTTTTCTAGTTTGATACGGTACTTTTCAACATGTCGCACTATGGAAGGGCGTATCCTATCAACAGTTTCTGACAGCACCTCTTATTGACAGTAGGTGACCAGCCACGATTTACAAGCATTTATTGATGATGGATTTGACGTCTGGATTGATGAGAATGGGCTGAACAGTGACGCCGTTGTTGGAGCCGTTGCCTTGCAGCAGGAAGCGATCTAGATCAGTGTTTCTCAACCTCTTTTGGGCCAACGCCCCCCTAGCCTTTATCCAGGTCCCTCAACGCCCTCCGCCAAAGAATTTGTAGGCTACTTTGCACTGACTATTATTTTATTATTAATATTACTATCACTATTGTAGATGTTTTGATTTTTATGCTTGTTTCTGTATTTATCATCAAAAATAATTTCCCAGAGAACANTAGATGTTTTGATTTTTATGCTTGTTTCTGTATTTATCATCAAAAATAATTTCCCAGAGAACAAAAAAGCCATGGGAATAGAAATTATTTTCACAAGCGTCTACGAAAAATGCAATGAACATTCAAGTTAAAATCTGTAGGCCTAACAGCAGCCAATCAGAGTGGAAAATATATTCTTGTTCTGTGCCATTTTCTAGTTGTTAAATATTACACAAAATGACCAGATAAAAGATGTACAACATGCCAGTTTAAACTTTTAACTATTTGCAAAAAGACTGAGCTCTGCAACATTAAAACATGGATAGAACTATAACTATATTAATCGTAGCTCTTCTTCTCTTCAGTGTTTCTGTTGGTTTCTGGTGGTGCAGCTCTGTGCTGCCTTCAGGAGAATGAGACATCAGAGCATCATCCATAAAACTTCACCCTCATGGCATTTATTGTGCAAACTAGAGCTTTCAGGAGGGGCATCACTTATCGTTTATTGACGCTCACCATCAGTAATCTTCACTCATCACCTGCTGCGCCGCCTAATCGTCATGTTTCACATCATGTGTTGATTTTTCACTGTTCAGCGTCGGATTCTCTGTTTTTATGCTATAATTCACATCTAGTTCGTCCCGGTTCTCCTGTTTCAGAGTTTTGCGCAATGTGCGCTTGTTTTTTGTTTTTTTTAACCCCCTAAGGTGCAGGGCGTATCGATGGGGAAAAGGCAGACTGACATAAACCTTTTAAAACAACAGAAACAATTTCGGTATTTTGATTATTGAAATTTAAAAGTGCTGTGTTGTTCCATCATACCCGTTTCATACCGGACCTTACAGCACCGTTGTTAACGCTATAAAATGAACGCTCACTATCGTGGTGTCAACCATGGAGGGATTTCTTTATTTAAATGGGTTCATTTTTCAGAGGGATACAAAGTCAGAGTATCATGATTTTAGTAATTACATTTTTATAAGAGTGATTTTCTGTTGTCCTTCCATGGAAGCGGGCAGCCTTCAAACGGAAATGAAACACTTTTTAATATAAGTTGCTGCTTTGACATGATCACAGAACTGCCAAAACATTTGTACAAAAATACCAGAAAAAGTGAATCACAGCAACGTCATCAGCCGGTGTAAAGCTGAACTGATGCGGTGAAGCTACTAGTAGCAGGAGAACGGAGCTGCGCCAAAAGCTAACAAACACTGAGGAGAAGAAAAGCTGCCATCGATACAGTTGCAGCCA
>NW_006799956.1:2248574-2295147 GCF_000485575.1 Poecilia formosa
TGTGGATTCTATCCGGGTACACTTGTTTCCTCTCACCATCTAAAAAACATGCCTTTTTTTTATTAAACCTTTACCTAACACTCCAGGTATGTTTTAGATGACTGATCGACATTATAACATAACATAAAGATAAAAAAAAGTTGCTTCTGCATAATGAAAAGTTACTGAGTCTGTTTTTATTATTATTAATAGTAGTAGTATTTATCTTTTTCGTTCTCAAAAAGTTTGTTTTTTTCTCACTTGAACGGCTTCCGGTCTACATTTCTGTACATTTTAACAAGAAGGCTCAAATTGGAGCACTTGGCCGCCCTCTAGTGGTCAGAGTCTGAATGACATCCATTGTAATTGACGTAGCGGTAGAGCTGTTGCCCCTCAGACGGAGCCTATTGTTCCTCAGTTCAAGTCCCCAGGTCTTCGCTTCATGTCCCCTGCCTCGTCTTTGTCAAATAATTTAAAAGTCAAAAAAGCCACTGACAGGATAAAAACAAATAAAAACATATAGCCCTGTTTAGCATAAGAAGCATCCATAGTTTAATGTAAATACTTGTAATTGAAAAATAACGATGTCCAATTATGTCTAATATCGCCACAGGCGTCAGCCAGAAGGCCCTCAAACCCTCAAAGGAGGCGGTAACCCAAAGGAACCAGAGGGGATAAACACTGGAGGGCGAGATTACCGACTGGCTGGCAGGTGTACTCATTAGCTGATGCAGAACAGGTGTGAGAACCTGAAAAATGAGGCAATTGCTGGAGCCGAATGGCAGGAAATAAAGTCACGACGCACTCCGGAAACTACAAAGAGACAGAAGCCGGGAAAAGTAAGCAACACCCTAATTTAAATACTAAACAGTAAACAATCAATGCACAAAAAACAGATATGGCTTTCCATTGTTCATGGCGGCTAATCCCGGTTAAATAGGAAAGGACTTTGGCTGAGGTCAAGCTGGCTCACAGCCCTTAAGATCAGCTGGCACACTTCAGGCCACGGCACCAGGCACGGGCCGGTGTCTGGGCTGGACGGACAGCTGGAGGGGGGTGGGAGGGGTTCTCTGTCTGGGATACACACAAACACACACATCATCTTTTATTGCCTCCACTGTACCAAGGCGAGTCTTTGTTGAAGCTTTACGTGTTCATTAGTAGAGGAAATTGTTCCATATCCCGGTCAAAACATGTAACAGTAGAGTACTTTATTGTAACACCAGAACAATATGGAAATAAAAGACTTTTGTTGATATGCATGGATGGTTTTGGTGAACAGAAATGACAACTTATCGTTGTGGCACTGGGTTGTTTGCTGTATTTTTCACTACGCTTTCTGCAACATCTGAAATAAAAGCATTTTATTAGGTTTTTTTTGTTGTTGTCTTAAATACGTTAATCACCTCACATATACTACGCAGTTTGTTGGGGTTTATTTCTCGAGACCTTTCTGTCAAGCAAACGTTTGAGCCGTGCGTTTTTCCGCAAACTAGCTGCTAAAAGACGCTTGCTAGCTAGCTTGCTGGCTTTTTGCAGCTATCGTGGGTAAGTGCAAATTTATTGCCAGTTGGCTGGATGACTGTCCGTTTGTCTTTGCCACTGGCTAGATGCATTCTGTGCAACAACGCTTGGCACTCCGGGGGACAACACTGTGGAGAGCCATGTGCCGTGTGAGAAGCACAAAGCGGCTGCCAAGAGCCACAAGCAGACCCTAGAAATGTCAGTTTTGTTCCCCCGGCGTGGCTAAAGCACCTCAGGAAACGGTCAGCGCTGCTACTACCAGCACTGATCTAAAAGCAGCATTTGGTGCGACGCAAACGCCGAAGTCAGAAGTTTTTGGGATTTTAAACTCGGCGGTCAAGCACCAGTCTGACCTGTGGAAAATCTTTATTTCAACAAAGTTGTTACTGTGGAGAGAAATACAGCTGAGAACGCGGAGACAGAGGAAAAAGAGAATAGAGAACCACAGATGTAGTCATGTTGACAAATAGGAAGAGATCAAAAGGGACTGTAATCAATGTATTTAATTGAAAAAAAAGGTGACAACATCTATAATTAATAACCTTTCCTTAAATTTCTTAAGCAGTCTTAAATTTGAGTTGGTGAAACCAGCAGAAACCCTGTACTGCGTCCTGGTAGAGCTCAAATATGGGCTGTTCAGAAATTGTAAAATAAATAAATAAGTCAGATTTTTTTAGTTTCCAACCCTGGTCAAGCTGAAAGTCATCAACATTTTGGCACATTTCTAATTATTTTACTTCTTTGGGCTGCTGTGTTGTTATTTCTTTTACATTGGATAGAAATTAGCAACTTCTCCTTTCTTTGATAATACCTATTCACTCCCCGTTTGACTGGAACGGGTGAGAAAGCTTAGAGATTCACAATTTGAATCACTTTTCATTACTAGTTTGACTATCAGAGTGGATTTCTCTTGCCTCGGCATTTACACCACAATCTCATACCTTTAACAAAAAAAACTCCGTCCTATCCCAACTCCAGACCTTTAAAATGAAGTGCCTTGTCTGTGTCGGACAAAAAGTTTTTTCTGCGCATACGCCACAATGCCAACAGTATCCATTTCAATGGTCACCCTCAACCTCGAGCAAAGTGCTGGCACGCCCCTTGTCATTTATAATATCAGGCTGACTGGCCTATTGATGGTGAGAACAAAGCCTCAGTGTGGCCGGCGTACTGTGGTGGCCGTAGAAACATGGCGCGTCCCTGGTGACTGACGATGCCACGCTGGCTGCGACCACAGCCTGGCACAGGAGGGGCGGTGGCCCGTGCGTGTGTGTGTGGGTGTTGGAGTTTGAGGGGTTGGGTGGGCATTTGGTGGTTGTGGCAGCTGGCGGTAAGAAAGCAAAGTTGGGGGGCAGGGAATTCCACTTTTATAAAGAATCCCCTGTGTGAAGCCAACGCGATGCCACACCCTGGATGCTTGCAGCAGCATGAACCCTTGAACGTTCACCTTTACACACACTGAGAGGTGCACTCTGGTCGTTTTACCTTTGTTTCCATGCATGCCAGTGTTTGATCTGCAGCTGTGCGAGTCACTGCCGTTGGCTAGCTGCTGCCATGCTAGCCAGTGGCATGTTTCCTGAGCTGTTTATTAGTTTCAAGTAGCTAGGGTTTGTATTCAGAGCGTCTCAGCTGAGTCATGTCACGGTCGTTCGCGTTCCCACATTAGAGCCCCCGAAAAAATATTAGTGTTTGCGTCACTGGCTGCACTGAAATAGCTTCTCTGAAAATGAGCTCAGGCTCTACGTAACTCGAAACGTCTGTACGCGCACAAGCTCCCAGATGTTTGTTTGGATGTTTGTTAAATTTCGGAGTCTGCTGATACCCAGAGACGTTCTCAAGTGTCACGCAGCGACAGACTGTTTACGATAGCATAAACGGACGCGTTAAACGCGACTGCGAGCGAGGCCCGTCGCACCGTGGACCAGTTACAGGAGCAGGACTCGCCCAGCTGTCTTTGAGGACAAATGCTACTTCAGGCAACTGCTTATTCTTCTCACTCGTTCACCTCCCCCTCCCCCCCACACACATATATACACACACACACACACACACACTCCCCTCCACACATACACACGCACACACACCCTCCTACCCCCAGTGTGTTTACTTGGCTTTACATACTAAAAACCATCTTAAGTGCTCCGAGCGCTTCGGTAACGGGACCAGAGGAGCTCCATGTGGTGACAGCTTCCTAGAAAAAGGTTGGAGGAGGTTAAAGTGTTTATGGATTGATGGCATTTTGGTTTACGCCTTTCATCTGTAATGGATGGTAATGGGTAGCGGAGTTTGTTTTTGTATTTTTCTTCCCATTTGTTTGAGCCTTGGCCTCATTCCAGCCTTTCTTAGCAATACTTCACTAAGTCCGCAAGATAACAAACACTTTGAGTTTCATAATTCTCGGCTCTTTAAAGTTGCAGATTTTATTTTATTTTATTTTTTTTTTTTTTTGAGTGTTGGGGAGAAAAAAAGGTTGTTTGCTTTAAATTCTTTTTAAAGGCCCAGATAATCAGGCTTTAACAGCTCATTATTACATAACCCATCTGATTTTTATGCCTTCGATAAACCAGAATTGTTATAGAATTATTTTTTCTTCTCTTTCTCAGTTTTGTTTTGCAGTAGCAATTATATCACACATTTAAACTCACTCTTGTTTACATGTTTGTGAAGCAACAAAATAAAAAGATAGAAGCTGCAGCTGGTTGCAGATTTTCATGTGTTACACTGAAAAGTATTAAAATGCTCAGAAATACTTGAGTATTGTAAATGTTTTGTTGGTTAACATGTGAATGATCCTTCCCACACATTTCCAAAAGTGGATATTGGATATATGAGGGTAACATAGTTTTATATTTTATTGTGCTATGAAATATAAAATATTGCCCATTTAAAACTTAGTATCACATTCTTAATTAAAATAAACAAAATATTATTAGAACTGTAATGTTGATGTTATTTTAGGAGAAGTTGGGAAAATTGCTGCTTTTGTGATTAAAAAACATACTGGCTGATGTTGTACATTATTTAGTAAATGACAAAGTAACTTTGAAACTGTTATTTTTACTCAAGGTTGCCATTTTATACTTTCCCATTAAACAAAAGTGAGGTCACTTTAAGAAATAAAGCACGTCGTTTAAGCCAAATTCATTCTTCTGTCCATTCTGGACATTAAAGCCTCTCTTGTTGCTCATGTCTCATTTGTAAGTTTTTTTTGTTTTTTTTTGTTTCAGCTTAATGCAGTAATAATTGAATAAGCACAGAGCATATAAAGAAGCAAACTGAGCCAGCTTGAGTTACCAACCCCTTAACGCCACATATTCATGGGAGGAAAACATGAATATTCTTCAAAGTCGAGCATCAAAGCCGTTCTCCAACAATTTGCGGCTGACTTAAACCTCCAAGCGAGACATATGTACATTTCTGTGTCCGTTCAACACATGGACACGAGTGTAAGAATTTGACGTACTCGAAGCGCGCGCACAGGCCTTCGGCGTCGCACAGACACGTCAAGACAAAGTTACTAAAACCCCATAAAACCCTAATAGGGGTTTCATGAAAGGAGGCGTGTGCAGTGAACAACGGAGATAAAACGCCAAGTAGGACAAAGAGAGGAGGAGGGGAGGAGTGGACACAAGGGATTGTATGTCCTTGTGAAAGCAGGCCTCAGAAACAAAAGCAGCATTGAGCAGCATATCCACTTTAAAGAGAGATTAGCCGGCGCTCACACACCCCTCCGCACATCGCTAGCAGCACCGCCGCCTCAGAAATGAGCTTTGGCTGCAGTTTAGCGGCACGTGGCGCGGCCCTTGATGCTCACCGTCAGCGTCAGGTGCTCTCACTCAGTTTCCTGTTGTTTTAAGCGGAGCGCCCCCACCGTCGTCCCATTCTTTGCTCTCTTCTCTCTCTCTCTCTCTCCTCTCCTTGCGAAACCACCCTCAGGCCTCCACCTTCCTGCCTCTACACTCTGCTTCCACCCCTCTCTCCTCTCTCCGTCCATCTTTTTCTCCTGCTCTCGCAAACACAAAGAGCGCTTTGTACGTTGCGATGCTGAAGTGAAGGGAAGCCGGTCTCGCTGGCAGCACGTTGGCCCGCCGTGAATCTGAGCCCGGCTAGCTCTGTTCTCCAGCTGGCACAGAGGCGGCCGGTGGTGCAGTTTGGTTCACGCGTCCGGGTCAGTCACTTTGAGGACAGCCGGCATGTTGGTTCGGGATTCATTCATGAACTCTATCGATTTAACTTCTTCTGCATCTTTAAGGCTTTTTTTTTTTTTTTTTTTTTACACGTCTTGCAAATTGCCTCTTTGTTGGCATTAGCCAAATTACAGGAGCGTAATCAAGTAAGCATTTTTACATCTTTCGATTTAAACTGGTTGTTTTTAGGTGTGTTCTGTTTTTCTTTTCTTTCTTCTTCTTTTTTCCAAATGCAAACCAGAGTCTCGAGTCTTTAGGAACCTGAATACAAGCACATAAAAAGCACACAAGCATGCAAACAAGTTTGGCTGTGCTAAACAATGCTTTGGACTGAAACCGTTGAGTCTGAAGACGGACTCTCATAAAGTACAATCGGTTTTCTTTTCAAACACTTTCAAGAAAACTCAAAACCCGACACACTTTGCCAAGGTTTTTACATGAAAGCCTGTGCTGTTGGACACAAAGGAAACCCAGCTTGTAATGAGATGCTATCGCGTTTCATAATCACAGTTTAGGCCCAGAACCGAACACAGAAGTGAAAAAAAAAAGAAGAGAGTCAACCGACTCACAAATCAGCAAAAATAAACTTCTCAAGTTTGGATGTTTGTGCCACTTTTCACTTCTGATTTAAGTTTGTTTATTTTTCATATGAGCTTCTCGAAGTTTCCTGCTGTTCTGGTTGAGAAGCTCCATGTTGAAAATTAAAACGTGAAAGTCAAACAGATTACTGTGTGTGTTTGCGATTGATTATGCTAACCAATAATACGTTTGTTAAATACTCAGCTCTCAACATTTTTTTTTTATTGTTATCTAAGCCGCTGCATCGGAACTGTCCCAACTCTGCTCTAAATTTGGATGATTTGTTATTTATATTAAGTGTAGTGAAAAAGTGTTTTGCTTTTTCTTTTGTTTCTTTTCTTTTCTTTTTTTTGTCACATTTAAATGTTTCATTACATAACCTGGGTGAAGATAACCACATCCTCCCCTTTGGTCAATTACAAATCAGCCATGTTTAAACACATTTACATATCTCTCGCCACATTTCGGCCTGATTATTGCCAGGCCTGCAGCAACACATTATGCTCTAATCAAAAGAAATTCAAAAGCAGATGAGAAAGAAGATAACCAACACTAAACTGTTTGGAAAAAGGTTTGGGACTCCAGTAAACCAGTTTTTGAGAGAGCTAAATCCTGCAGGCCTCTCTTGCTTTGGTTAAGTTCATGGTAGAGGTTAAAGGGGAAAGACCGCTGATGTTCATAAAACTCAGAAAGGTACATCGCACATTTCCCGCCCCAAGAAAACATCATGGTGACCCCGAAGACAGTCAGGAGAATTTTTTGTGAAATCCTAAGCAACATTTCACGATTTCATTCCTTCACGGTGCAACAGAACAAAATCGCTTCAGAAAATGGCAGTTTACATTGTCACATTCTTTTTGAGGTGATGTAAACAGCTCAGTTATTTTTATTTTTATTTTTTTTTACTTTATGATCACCCAACGAAACCTTGACGAGCCAAAAACAGTCTGTCGTTGCTCCCAAGTATAATAAATTTCAAGCTGCCATCAATAGGAGCCACTTCAAGCACTCGAAATGCTGAGGTGAGTGAATCTTTATCAATT
Organism: Poecilia formosa; assembly: GCF_000485575.1. Lineage (NCBI taxonomy): Eukaryota > Metazoa > Chordata > Actinopteri > Cyprinodontiformes > Poeciliidae > Poecilia > Poecilia formosa. The sequence continues at coordinate 2,255,887 of NW_006799956.1, forward strand.
TTCCCCAATATAGAAGCATAAATACAGTCATTGTTGGGTTACTGTTGGAACATTTAATTAGCATTGGCCTCAGTTAGAGTGAACTATATGTGATATGTTGCATTTTAAAGCTTTGACAGCCATTTGTGTGAAATATCTGTAGCAGTCTAGAATTCACAACTCGCATCCTCCAGTGTCACATAGACAATCATAACTTCCTGAAATGTTAAAAGGCAAGCCAGTTATACACATGTGAATGGGGAATTATCTATTTTCACAAAGTCAGCAAGCGTTTTGATTGGATGAACTAGATAAGCAAACTGTTCGTCTTTTCTCTGCTTACTTTAAAATAGTTTTTATACTGTTTATCGACGGCGTGTGAGGATTCAGCCGGTGAGTTTTCAAAATTATTTTTTGTTCACGTGACAAAAACACAAAAATAATACTACACTGCTGATTGTTTCAGACTTCTAGAAAACTTATCTCAAGCAGGGTATTGACTTCTGCTTTTCTTCTGCCCGTTTGTTTCTTGTAAAATCCCCAAACTGAGACAACGGTACATCTCTCGCAAAAAAGCACAATCTGTTCTGACAGGTGACTTTAGTGGAATTTACAGAAAACATTTGGTGGACAAAAAATGACAGGCATACATTCCTAAGTGCTGGAGAAGTTATTAACATTTTTTTTACCACGGCGTTCCAGGAAGCGATAACATCTGAGATACGAATAGAAATGCTGGCTGAACACCATTTTTGTCATGGTCGGGCCCGAGACCGACGACCTGCGGTGCAGGACCAACAAAGACTCATCATGAACTCCAAGGTTGACCATAAAAAGTAAATATGGAGCTCTGTCACATTCAAATACGCACACGTTTTATGAGGCTTTTGTTTTATTGCCTGATGTTAATAAATATTATATCATCTCCAGTCATAAGCAGTATTTTTTCACCATTTATCACGTTTACATTCGTCCTGTTTTTATGCAGGTCTGTTGCGGTAATGATAGTGATGACCTGTGTGTAATACTAGCCTGTTGTTGGCCCACCAGAAAGGCCAGTGTGTACACCCTATACTGTTTCTGCTTGCCAAAGCCAGCATGCGTGTGCGTGCGTGCGTGCGTGCGTGCATGTTTGAGTCACAAAGGGCAGCTAGGTAGTCTAAATCCAGCATCATATGACCTGAAACTATTCGCTACTTTGAGCAAAATGTGTTTGCAGCCTTTTGTTCTCAACACTGATCCATCAGCATTTGTAGTTTTGTTTTTGTTTTGTTTTTTAAATACAACCTTTCTAACAGTTTTACTAACAGATGATTGTAACTCATGCAATGGAGATTACAACTACTGATGACAGAGATACTGAAAGTCCAGCAAGAACTCCTTGCAAATGGCGCATTATCTGACAGGTTACAATACAAGATAATAAAAAGTTGAGGTTGGTTATTTTAAAGCAACAGAACAGAACCAGCTTCCTTCCACTTAGTTCAATGTGTTAGTAAGTGACTCTTGCAACGTAGAAGTAAAATCTAAACAGGTACTTAAAATTCAAGGGTAAGGATTACACTACATGCGTTTCCATTGACCATCTTATGGCGCAATTTGACATTTCAAAAATGAATTTGGATGTTTCGATTTTTGGCCATATTGAAAGTGGTTTATTTCTCAAAGCTGCAACGTAAGCACTTTTTTTCGCATCACGTGATCAACAAGCGGATGTTGCCACTGGCGCAAACTATGAAAAAGACGGTGGCAGAAAGTGGTAGGCCGATCGTGGCGCACCGAGCTTTTTTTAACGACTTTGTTTAAAAAAAGCTCAAACTCACCACAAACTCATTCACATGTGACTCATTTCGTACCTTTGCTCTCTATGTTCTCCATAGAGGAGCCAAGCAATCGACAAACTCAGATTCACTGTCCGCTTTCATAGGCATATCACTTCCATTGCTTGTTTTTCCTCAATTTTCTCAACCGTGTATTCAGCTGAAACTGTTCGTCATTCATAACCATCATTTAGGTTCTCAGAGAAAACATCCAGTGAGCGGCAAAGGTGTGGACGAAAAGTCTTGTTGATGTCAGATGAGAGATAAGAGACGAGACTGTGCAGACTGATTAGAGATGATGGAGCAAATAACTACTCATTACAGCCCAGAGTGGAGGAAGATACCATCTCACAAGGCGTCAAGCCTTCCAGCAGCAACACGGGTTGGCACTCTGGTTGGCTAAGAACAGGAAGCCGGGGTTGGAATTCACACGTTGCTCACCAAAATTAGACGACAGACTGGGAAAATGTTCCCACGAGGAACGAGTCTGGATTCCAGCGCCAACATTCACAATATTAAGATGACAGGGTCAGAATTTTTTAGGCAACACGAAACTGATTTCTTGGGTGTGACGATGTGTTCACCGAACTCCGATTGCCTCCACAGTTGTCCAATCTAAATCACCCTGGGTGTGTGGGGAGATTCTCATGGTTGTACAGCTGACAAATCTGCAGCAACTGCAGCTTTATTCCCTTACAGATATGTGCAGAACTTTGTTGATTATCTGTTGATGTCGAAAAATCATAATTTTGCAATTGTGGTGTTTCCACTAAATAAGAAATGCAATTAAAGTCACACGTGAATCAGTCTGTTCATGCAGTAAGCCATTAGAAAAACGTGCTGCGCCGTCATCCTCGTACCATTCCCGTGGTCTTCTTTCTTTTTTGGCAGTAGCAATATTTGGTTGTTCATTTCAGTTTATTTTTATTTGTTTTATTTTGTTATTTAGATTTATTTTATTTCGGTTGTATATTTAGATGTAGTCGAAAAACCATCACGTTGAAAAACTGGAATTTTTTTTTTTTTTTAATTGCCGTGTTTCCATGTAGCGGATTTATTTTCGGAATTCCAATTTGCATTATTTTATTGTCAATGGAAACACAGCATGTGTGGTTTTGTAATGCCAGATGATATCACAAAACTAGCTTGGCCATCGCCTTCCTACCCCATTCTCATCTCCCTTCATTGCTCCATCTGGGTTTTTTCCCCATTCACCTGGATTCCTCCTATTTTCTAACAGGCCAATCAGCAAACAGAAGAAGTTGTGAACAATGACATCCATTTTCTGCTCTGTTTTAAACTTGTAGTCTGCCTGTAGTTTCAGCGGTGGCATCGGAGGAAGTGAACAAAGCTGTTCAGTCTGTATTGGTCACGCTTCCAAAATATTCAATTAACATCAGGATGTTTTTCTTTACATAAAAGGTCATTTCTGGTAAGCTTCATAGCGTAAAACTGGCCATATGTTAGTGATTGGGTAAAATGTAAAATCTTATCAGAGTCCACGCCTCCAGGAAGCAAGGAGCCAGTTCTTACCAGGCTGCCATTAAACATACTGAAGGTCAAATGATGTCCAACCTGTAGTAGCAATGTGTAGCTAAGAAAGCGCGTGTGTTAAAGTGCAAAGAAATAAGATACTGGCTTCATGCAGCCTAGCATAGAACTAAAATTTTGGAATTTACTCCCAAATTATTTCCATTAAAAAAAAAAAAAACAATCAACATTATGTTTTAGTAAGATATATGGAGGAAGACGGAAAATATACTAACAGGAAAACAAAATCCATGACTTGGTTTTAGAAGGAAGTTATTTCCATAGGAAATCAACAATATGTCTCTTAATTTGTTAGACTAAAAGAATAAAAGCTAACGTTTGGCAGAACAAAACTGCGTTTCTGTGAAGGCGTCTGGTGATAAAAGGGTTAAAGCCACAGGCCTTGTAAGGTTACTGTGGTGGGAAAACACATTACAGATTTATTACAGCATGAGACGGCGCTGATCTGTACAATGGCTTCTGTCTTGTCTTATCTCTGCTTCTGCTCCGGCTCTATTGTCTCGTGCCAACATGAGGATTTCAGTGACGGGAATCTTGTTTTTGTTGAGGAAAACAGAAAGTCGTGACCTGGACAGGCACAGTTTGCAGCGCACTGCTAACGCTGGTACGCTTTTCTTTTTCCTCTTCTGCCGTCCTTGTGTTTTTATCAATGCTTATCCCTTTTTTTTTTCTTTTCCACCACGTTGTTCCCAGAATCCCTTCAAGACTGCTGTCAGAAAGAGAGAAAAGAGAGAGAACAAGGAGAGGAGGAGACAAATATCACATTATGAGTTACGGTTTCTATTATTGCCTGTGTGGTACGTGGAGAAAAAAAAAAAAGAAAAAAAAAGTTTTTGTATTCAGTCGAGACATCGCTGTGCTCCGTGTCCAAGGCTTGTTTTTGCTTCTCGAATGAGCCGCACCGCTTTGCAACACCTAATTACAGCTGTCAGTGCTACCACACGCTCCCTCATTCTGCTCAGTCCAGGATCTCGTATCCCTCTTGCGTGTCATGTCTCCATTTGTCAAAGAATCATGCGATGGTAGAGTTTGGCACGGCTGGAAGAATGCAGCGATTGCAGATTTTGAGCCTTTCTCCAAAGCTTTCAGAGCTTCCAACAGATGGCAGTGTGAGTCGCTGAATGTGGAAAGGTCAGCTTGGGAAGCACAGAAACGCTGCAGCAAAGATTTTTAACTTTAGTGAAAAGGAGGGGGAAGAAAAATCAAAAATATTTTGTTCAAGCTTCATAAGTTTTACAGACCTGTAAATATTTTTCCTCCTTTACAGATTTATTTAAATCTACTTTCATGTAAAGGAAAAATGAGTAATTAAAACAAATCTGTTGATTTTATCTACTAATGTAACAAAGCTGATGTGACCTTATGCTAAAAAAAATAAATAAATACAAAAATAAAAAAGGTATTTGCCCAATTTAGCAAATCAAGACAGAACCTCGCTGACAACATGAAGGAGGCCGGACGCATCAAGCTCTGGTGAAAAGAAATTAAACACCAAAACCACAACGAGAGTCGGTAACCACAAACAGAGTAAACAAGGAACAATGGTGGACTTTCCCAGGACTTGTTTTTGTTTTGGCCTACCAGAATTACCCCAAGAGAGCATTAGCGCCTAATCCAGGAAGTCACCAAGCGACCCAGAGCAACATGGAAAGTGTTGCAGGGTTCACCAGCCTCAGGTCAGGCGAGCGTTGTTTATATTTTTAAAAAATAATTATTAAAATAAAAGCTGTTCATCGGATGTTTCGATGCCTCTACCCGAAAAAGAATACAAAGTGTCTTGCAATTTTGCAAAATAGCCTAATGACACCCAAAGTTTAGGAATATATCCTGTGGATTTAGAGGTCAAAGTGGGAACTGTTTGGACGGTGTGTGTGTCCCTAACACACCACTTCAGGAAAAGCATAAGGGCCAAACTAAGAACATTTAAAAAAAATTGTAATTATGAGAATAAACTTGTACAAGAAAAAAGTCAAAGTGTTATGATTTTTTTTCTGGTATTATTTGGACTGTTTTATTGTTGTTGTTTTTTAAATACTATAGCTTTATTCTCATATTATTTCAACTTTATTCATTTTTTTTTTATTTAGTCTTAAGTCTTAGCATGGCTCTATACTGACCTACAGTCAAGCACGGTGGTGGCAGTGTGATGGTCTTGGACCACTTTGCTACTTGAAGATCTGGACGACTCAACGTAATTAATGGAACCAAGAAAACAAATGAAATAAACTAAATTAACTGATGTTAACCCTAACAATGCCTAACCCTACCAACTCATGGACTGATAGGTATTTTTCTCGAACCTACATAAAAGAACCACAGACAATGTATATGAGTTTTATGGCCAAACTTTTGCAAAAGGAGAAGACTCAGCAAACTGCTCCTCCAAGCCGTTCACTGAGCGTTCTGAAGACCTTTGGTTACAGCTTGTCTTTTATTATCAAACAACAAGAGGGAGGATAGGGAAGAAAGACAGCAGAGACAAAATATTACTGCACACAGGCAGTTTCTAAGGTAGGGAGTATTCCGGTTGATAAGGAGGCACCTGTGGAAACATAATTTAAGGTCTGGGAAACACACAGTTAACTTTCACATGAAGACAAACAAGCAGACGGGGCCTCCAGGTCAGTTTATGCACAGAGAAGGAAGAGAACACTTTAATAATCTATAGACTGAATATTGATTAACTATTGATTAACATTAGACTGAATATGAACTAAAGTAATAACAAAATGATAATACCAAAAAATCTCTAACATGGACCAAAGTTGGTTTGGGTAACTTTTTTTATTTCCTACAAAATATATGCTATTTGTATGCTACGGTGGCCTGAAATGTCAAAAAAGCAAAAGCGAGTAATCTATGTGTGGACACACTTTGAGTTGCTGTACTCACAATAACAGCAGTGTGTGTTAGGAAAAGAAAAAGAAGAAAAAACACACACATTCACAGTATTAAATTTCCCCAGTGTCTTGGAAGAGATTCCTATTTATGCAACGCCACGTCTCAGAAAAGGTGCCCTGCAGCCACAGCCTGGTTATGTCGCACCTTATCGTGAGTCAGGTTTATGTCAACACGCTCAGTGTAATCAGACTGGCTGGTTCAGCTTTGGGCAAAACAATTTCAGCCGTTTACAGCGCAGAGCGTATGGGCATGCAGGCTTTTCAGTCGCAGACTGTCTGAGAACTTGGACCTGCGGTTGGAGTCCCCAACGGGGGACACGGGTCTTTGTTTCTCAGGCTTTGTTTGTTTGCTACGTGACAATAAGACGAGGAGAAGCTAGCCGCGTTTGTGTGCGTGTATTATATACTCGGCCCTGTTTATCTGCGTGTGTGCTCGTACAGCAGCAGATAGCAGACGGAGCGTTCCCCAGGGGAGAGCAGGAAGGTGGTTCAGGAAGGGAGTTCCTGTGTGAACAGGAGCTCTCTGTTGTCCCCACCGCTTCTCTCCGTGTCTCCACAAATCCTCGTGGAGACCGGAAAGCACACGAATTCCTGATTAAAGATCAAACTACTAAAGATGTTTGGCGTTTTCTAGAAGTATCCGACTCTTATGTGGTAACCAGTTCACGTTTCACGGCTTTTTGACTGAAAAACTAAAATGTTCACGTCAAGCGCTTCAAGGTCGATTTTGGGGAATGAAACAAAATTATGCAAAAAATAAGTGTTTTCAGTCTGCTGTGTAAATGTTTGGCTGAACCAGTTTTCACTGGTTGCAAGTTTTTCACTCCAAAACCATAAAATCTTACCAAGTATTTTTTTTTTTGTCTCGTTTCTTTTGCAGATATCTCGATACACTTGAAATAAAACTACAAATAGCTTTTCAAATCGACACAGGAGCTTGTTTTAAATAAATTATTTCTTAATATTGATCATAAAAGACCTACTAGAATACAATAACAGAAATACATTAAGAAGGGAATTGAATTAAGACATTACCTAATGAAAAAATAGATTGCACTGGATTTTATTTAGGGGTATCATTTTAATAGAGGCTTGAAACAAATGCACATTTTCCACTGAATATTCCATCGAAGCCCATTTCCACGAAGGAAAGAGTAAAAGCCATCAAGGAGTCATAATTTCGACTTTCGAGGTCATAATGTTTTAGATGTAAAATTATAATTTCGGCTTTCCAAGTCATAATTACGAGACTCCAAGTCGTCATTTTGAGTTTCAAAGTCATAATTTCGACTTGCTAAGTCATAATTTTGACTTTCGAGCTCATAATTACGATTTATTGGGGGAAAATGTGGAAAACTATTTACTATTTTTCCTTCCATTTCACATTTATGCCCTACTTTCTGTTGCTCTGTCCGGTAGACTCCCACTGCAGTATACTGGAAATTTCAGTTTGTGGTGTGGGGGAGAAAAAATGTGAAAACATCTATGGGGATTCAAAAGAAATGTTGTTTTTCATAACTTATTTAAAAGCTTGTTTATTATATTAGAAACACTTCATGTACGGAAACCACAATAGGCATATGTAAGCATTTGAACAACCGAGCAGCACCCATATTTAGTTATTTTCTACAAGTCTAGAGATAACACTAAGCAAACTAAAAAACTGATCAATTGTTCTCTGAACACGTCCAACTTGTTGTTAAAGGAACATCACCGAAGGTTTAATCTGCATGCATTTGTGGAGCTGAGCTGCCGGACGGGGAAACCCCCTGCAGCTGAGCGGCCATGTTTTTGACCGTCCCATGTGCTGCCTGCGGTCAGAGGACAGCTGGAGCGTCACCTGTCTCCTGGTCGCATGTCAACGCAGTGCGTCACTCAGACGCATCAGAGAAAAATTCAATGAGAAAAGAAGCGTCACTTCCAAAACTTTGCCGTCCAACCTTTGATTTCAGTTCATTCGTTTACTGGGAAAATCGATTAGATGTGAAGGAAAAGGTCTGGTTGTTTGAGCTCCTGATGATTCCTTTTGAGTAACTGGAATTAAATTCAGTGTCACATTCAATTAGAGCAGCAACTAACGATTATTTTACTAATCGATTAATCGATGGTTAATTGATTAATCAGATAATATACTCTTTTTTTATTATTTAACCACTTTAGATGTTCTTATACAGTAATCAAAATACATTAGAAAGGGAACTGAATTATGTCTGTGCATCTTTTAAATAAGAAAATAAACATTTTATTGCCCATAATACCACTAAAATTATGCCATTTGAAGAGTTTTGGCTAAAACGTTTTTACAGACAACGATGTTTATGTTAATGTAATTAAATGTTTTCTGCAGTTTTGGCTCAACTTCTTCTCTGAATATGTTTTTTTTTTTTTTCCACAGCAAATGTCTTGTTTTTGAGTTGGCAATTACTAAATTAGTTGACCATTATTTCAGCACTCGATTCATCACGATTAATCCGGTTAATCGTTTCAGCTCTCATTGTAGTTGTGCTGGAAGACACAATGCCACGTCCTAGCATCAACTTTACATGCAGCTGATGCAGATCCAGCTCTGTTTGATCAGGATGAAAATATTTTGTCACAACTTCTTTTACATCTGAGAGCTAAAATGAAAGAATAAATAGATAAGTTAGAAGGATGACAAAAATCTTTGACTCTTTTGTTACTGAAGAAAAGAGACTGAATTATTGGTGTGAACAGGTGGGATTAGTTATTTACAGCTAACTTTATTCTGTTCTAGGATAAATATTTTCTCTTGGTGAAACGAGAGGATTTTCATGCTCAAAGATCTCCATTTATTATTTCCTTTTTAGATATTTTTTACCTTTTCACAAGCTTCTCACAATTTTGGTCATTTTAACTAACCTAAAACATGAGACGTTTTTTGGTCTGGTTTAACTTCAGACAGTGAGGAACAAAATTGGATATCATTTCATTCGGTGTATGTAAATATCTGGTTCCAGCTGTATGAGCCGGTCTAATATGTCCGTCTCAGCTAGAACGTGTTTTGGTTATGTATGGAAAAGGAAATTTGAGAATGGATAGATATTTGTATTCCCTGTCCTGCTGTCTACCAAATAATCTGTAGTCTGATAATCCGGTAAACTCTGTTCAACTGGGGACCAAAATTGCAACATTTGTTAAATTTTCAGCTGCTGCGGTTTGCCTTCACACTGCAATGTGTCAAACAAACCAAACTATTGAAAAGCTTGTTCACCTCCTCGCCTGTGGAGGCGCTGCACCAAGAACCGCTGGAGGAAACGACACAAAAAGCTTCCTAGGGAAACAGACGAGACTTTGATTAAAGTCAGACCGGGGCCGGTGTGAACACAGGCCAAGTTTCCCAAATTCATCCGTCGTTTTTTTAGTCGGTGGTTTTTGCAAGTGCCTTACTAACGGTCTGAGCAGCGTAGAAATATTTTCTGCAGCTATGAATCTGAAAAGGTCTGAAATCTTTGAATTAAAGTATGTAGAAACTCTGACTTGGCGTCACGAGGAAGATGTTTACTTTGCAGTGAGAGCACTGTGTTCTCTGAATGAGGAATTATCAGTAAATATCTGAATAAATGAAACAGAAACAAGCTATAGAAAAAAAAGCTCCACCCTTTTACGCTTCTCTCGTTTTCAGTCACTGTGGTAAAGTGAAAGGAAATCTAATTATATATACAACACAGCGTGAAAATCACCGGCAACAGGTTCACAACCTCACTGTTCCTTCAGGGCTCTGTCACCGGCCAAAGCTGATGTGATTTACTGATAACACGATCAGTAAATCGTGTTATCGCAACGCCGTTGTGTAATTTAGTGGGGGGGTTTTTTCTGTTTTGTTTTTTTCTCCCCTGCTCCATTTCAGGCTCCAGCGAGAAGGCTGATAACTCAGTAGAGTTGTGCCCGAGATGTTTATGATTTCTTATTTATCTGTAATCTTCATCTGGGCTCTGGCGCGTGCTTTGTCTGCTTTGCACAACTATTTAGGTCACAGTTCATTCTCAGACGGGGGTGGAAGAAAGAAATCTGTACGAGCTGAAAATTCAAACCTCTGGTTGAAAGAGTCAGAAAAGAGGCGGCACATTGTGCTCACGTTGTGGTGGCGATCAGCAGAGCCGGTTTCCTCCTGTCTGGTGCCACAGAGATGTCAAGTCAAGTTTATCACTATATGTGCTATAGAGCATTTCAGCACTGAGGCAGCTCTGTGACGTTTTTACACCATAAAAACATCACAGAGTTCATCAAATATCTTCTACTTACAAATACGACAGAGCATTACGGCCACACTTAGAAAAAATTAGCAACAAATGAAATTATGTGAATAAAGTTATGACAGTGTGAGAATAAAGTCAAAATTATGAGAATAAAGTTGTAATAATTTGAGAACAAGTCATAGTATTACGTGAATAAAGTAATAAAATACAAGAATAAAGTCATATTTTTATTACTTTATCCATAATAACATGAGAATTAAATGGTAATATTCCGACTTTATACTTTATTCCCATGTGACTATGCTCGTAATAGTATGAATTTATTCTCGTATAACATCTTTATTCTTGTAATAGTATGACTTTCATCTTGTATTTTTATTACTTTATTCACATAATATTGTGACTTTATTCTTGTACGAGTTCATTCTTGTGGTATTTTGACTTTATTATAGTAATTTTCTATATATTTTTTATTTTCTCAGGTCTTAATTTTCTGCATTTGAAGTTTTTTTTTTTATTTATTCTCTGTTGTGTCCCACAAATCAAAGGCAACTCTAAACCAGTGGGGTTTTAACCTTAATTTAAAGCAACTCAGTGTTTCAGCAGTTTTACAGTTTTCTGGAAGTTTGCTCCTGATTACAGCCTAGAAGCTGAAAGCTACTTGTCTGTGTTTGGTTCTGGTTCTGAGGACACAGACCAGAATCAGAATCAGAACCAGAACACCTGAATGGTCCACAAGGTTGACACGGCAACGACAACAGATATTTAATGTACTTTGGTGCTGATCCACATCAAAGATGCCTTTGATATCGTAAAGCAAAAAGTTCTCCGTTATGATCTCGCTTAAACTCTGTTTCCTTCTGTGACGTTTTGCGACCATCCCCAATATTTGTGATTTATACCGTCCTCCTCTTTACGGCTCATACCTCCACGTGGAGAATAGCTGCTAAACGTCCCCCTCTGCCATAAAAACGTCCGAGCCATCAGGCGCGCACACAGTAAAAGACGAGGAGACGGAACAAACGAACCCTAAAGCCAATGAAATCGACGTTAACTGTCTGAGTGAGCGCTGCCAGGAGGCGCTCGGTCTGGCCGGAGCCGCTATCAGCGTTTAGTAAGAAGACAGGAGTCTGAATCTGTCCGTTCAGCTCCACGCGTCTGATGTTGGGCTCCTTTGATGTGCTTTAATGTCGAGGCTTTGATTCACAAAGAGCCATTCTTATCACTTTCCACAGGTTTTGGAAGCCATTTCAGTCGTCACAGGTTGTTGGTGGGAGCCTGTAAGTAGTTGTTGGAGGATAAGTCGACGAGTACAAAGCGATTCTTCAGCTCTGAATCTCTTTGTAGTTAGAAACGTGCGGGGACTAGACGTTTTGGGCATCTTTACATTTATAGCTTAAGGTGGGCGTGTGCACCTATCGCTAACCATGTCTGATCTTAGACACAAACTTAAAGGTTTTTGGTTTTATCGTAAGTTTAGAGATTAATGCTCTGTGGTTCAAAACCGGTTGGACAAATTCAAATTTTCCATCACGTTCAAAGTTGGCCGTTCCTCTTAGTTTTGAGTGAGTTTGGAAAGGCCATCATTGGCACAGTGCGCTTATGGGTCGACACAATGTTTGCTTTTTATTTAGAAAGGAAGTGAGATTTTCCAGAGAACCAATGTGTACAAGCAATTGTTAGACTTTTACAAAACAGAGGGGGAAAAAATCTGTATAAACTCTTAATCAGATCACTTCACACTGTTTTCATTATCTACATACTGACTGTAGACTTCAATTCACCATGTAAATTAGCTTTCAAAGGTTTTTATAAATACCAATCTATAAACCATGCAATGCATCACTTTCCTTCCACTTCAAGGTAATTCTTGAAGTCTGTATCACTGGATCCCAGTGAATGCGTGTGTGACATTGAATTTGACAAAATGCAAAACACTGGGTGAAAAAAAAAAAAAAGAAACCTTTTCCATACTTTGCACAGAATGCAAATTACAGATCACAGACGGCTCTGTAAAGGCAGACGACATCCAGACCGTGAAGCGCTTTGAACGGCCTGAGGCCTTATCGTTCTGGATTACTTAATTTGCGGTTCGCAGCAGAACGCAAAGCGAAACGAAGTCATTTCTGCTTCCTACCTCTGAGTTGCAGTAATCACTATAATCTAAAGCTATAGTGAGGTGGGAATTAAAGTGCAGGTGCCGGAAAGTTCCAATCCAACTTTGCATTCGGCAGTCTGTCTGCGTCGGAGTCTGTTTGACTCAGGTGTCACTTCCAAACCCAAACTTGTTCTCTTCCATAGAGTAAATTTCTTTACGAACATCTCATTTTTAGAGATTAGTTGGTGTTTTTGTTCAGAATTTGCTTAACAACTCTTCGTTCAATGAAAACCCCTAAAAAGGATTTCTGCGTCTGAAGGTTAGAGCGGGTTCTTTTCTCTTCGACTTGCACTAATTTGTCTTTAAGGAAGCAGGAAATAGCCTGGTGAGTAACCAGGAAATGACTATTATTTGTATTGTTGGAAACAAACTCATGAAAGCGTATTGCTAATTTTAAAATGGCTCTGTGTTCGGGGTCCTAGCTGAGAAGAACAAGCAGATTTAGTCGTTGTGGTTTTGAACATTTTGTATAGAAATGCAACGATCGCTCACTCTTTTACAGCCGATACCAATTTTTAGGTTTCGTTTGAGGTCCGACTCAGATACTGACAGATTCAGATTTTTTTTTTTTTCTTAAAACAATTTTTTTTTAAATAAAAAATCCTCCAGGATCTTTCATGGAGGTTGTACTTTTAAAACTCAAAACGATGCAATCTTCCTTATTTATTCACCAAAACATCTAATCGAGGGAAAATCGCTTGATTTAAATCTCTGACGTTTTGGTTGGAGCACCATTTTTTTTATTGCACACATTTTCACATCAACTGGACTTCTTATGGTGAAACTCTGAAAAAAACAAAAGACAAAAAAAGAACATACTAAACATATAATGTCGTCAGTTTCCTTAAAAAAAAAAAAAAAAAAAAGCCTGAGGCATATTCTGCCAAATGATAACTTAGGCCTTTATATTAGGAAGATGACAATATAAGAGAAGTGGTAGAGAACTTACTTAAAGTTCATGAACTCTGAGTGATTTTTTTTTTTTTGCCAGTCAGTCTGGAGTTTACTTGAGCTGATGAGGCGCGGCCCTTTATCTGCAGTCATCCCTGTGGTTAGGCTCTCGGAGATGTGTGTGTGTGCCGGGTGACACACCTGTGTTTACAGTTTATCAAGCACGTAAACAGCGGCTGGCGTGCGTGCGTGTGTGTGTGTGTGTGTGTGTGTGTGTCAGCCCACTCATAGATCATATACCTTAGCAGCTTTTTGTAATGAGTGGCTTTGCCAGGTAAGACGCCAGCGGCGAGACGTGTCATTACGTCTCTCGCTACCCTGTCATTGCGACGGCAGCCACTCTGCAGCGGCACGAAGTCGCCGGCTCGCTCTGGTTTAGCGTGTTGATCTGGCGTTGAACTATCCAGTTAAACTTTCTCTCTTTTCATCTCTCTCAGATTCACCAGATGGACCGGAAAATGGACTCCATCCTGCGGATTCTGACGGAGCAGTTCCCACCCAAGCCAGATCTGACGTCCAAGCCATCCATCCGCCGGGTGACCATCCAGAAGCGCATGGGCGCCAGCATCGACGAGGCGCCCTGACAGAGCGGCGATGACCACGCCCAGGCGGAGGGCAATTAAAACACTGGGACTTCACTTCAACAGCCTCGCCCCTTCCTCAGGGGGACTTCGTCTCACAAAGCATAAGGGGTCTCAGTCTTCCACAACGTCCTCTCTTGTTTTTGTTTTTTTTCTTTTCCATCGGCTTTGGACCCAAAAGAAAATGCTACTGTTTTATGCTAACCAGGGCAAAACAGCCTCTGCCGGCTGAAAAGTCCGACCTCATTCTCCGGACTACCGCCGGCTCCTGCGACCTCACCGCGGGACCCGGTCGCTCAGGCAGCAACATGTTCTATGAATTCATTTCACCACATTAGCCTCATAAGCGCACTACTCCCTGATGTTAATTTATGTGTGGCCTGTCACTGAGCAGCATTCCTCCCTTCCAAATATTATTCCATAGCTAACTAACCCCTTAATGAAGTCGTAATGCAGTCAAAGCGCTCTGGTTTCTCAATGGCACTCGAAGGAAAAAAAAAAAAAAAGCTGTAAACCCACAACCGAGCCAAGGCATTCCTCAAATCCGTCTGATTATCTTGGCTCAACCGGCACCTACACAACAGCCTCGCGCCGCAGACACACATCCATCCAGCCTGACTGGACTCAGATTGAAACGAGCGTTTGTTTGTGGAAACTGGATAAAACGGGGAGTGGGGAAGAAAGATTACCTGTTGGTTTTGCCCCCCCTGGACTGCAGTTGGCATGGCGATGACTTACCGCCACAGGAGATGAATTTAATGCACCCTGTGTTTTTAAATGGATAAATAGGATTTTTTTTATTTTATTGAGAATAATAGTTCCCTTACCTGTTGGTGGAGGTCATATGGTTTTGGTGAATTTATAGAAATCCTAGAGACGGTGGAAAGCTAACAGCTTGTCAGACGGATTTAGCTGATTTCAGCAACTTGAAACTGAAGGTATTCCTACTAACCATGCTATTTTAGAGGAGGATGTTTCACAAAAGAAGACTGTGGTTAATTTTGCTGCTTTTCCTGCCAAACACACCTGAATTATTAATTACTACTAATTAATAATTTAATTATTTTAAAGGTTTAGACACCCCAGGTTTAAGTTGGTGAACCAGGTTACAGTTAGCATCGTCATCTAGCATAACTTTAGCGTAGCGTCACAGGTTTTAACACTTAGAGTCTCAGCAACAAACGTGACTGTCTTATACAAAAGTGTGAAAGGTTAATAATCCCAATTATGCCGTCGTATCCTATGATTACAGTCTCAGCTAGCCTGTAGCTAGCTGTTAGCCTTCCAGCACTTTACAAACTCACTGCCATGGGATGGATTTCTGCTTCAGGTAAATGAATTATTACTGATAGCTTCATAGAAGCTGACCTCAAGAAATATTTAGTATCCATTTACAAAATAATAATAATAATAAAAGATTCAGGCACTCCACATGTATTTGCAAAACAAATGTTTTTGTGGTTTGTTTTGTTTTTCTTGCTGTGATTACACCTCTTGTCCAAATCTTACGTTTTTGGTGAGATTTTTATAAAGTGATTTTGAAGTGAAGATTTTTGAGAACTCTTTTTTTTTTCTTATGTATGTTTACTTCACAAACCTTTGGACAAACAATGACATGACAGCCTAATTTTGCACATCCCCACTATTGCTCTGGGTATCAGTGGTGCGAAGTTTCTGGGAGTTTCTGAGCTTCAAGTCAGAAACACAAACTGAACAACTGAGTTTGAAAAATGTTAAAGATCAGATCTGATAAGGGTACTACACATTTAAAGGTAAAGGTAAACTTGTTTGCATCAAATTCTGAGAGAAATTGAAAGCAACACAAGCAAGTACTAACAATGACCACGACTAATGGTCACGCTTTTTGTTGTTGACGTTTGGCTAATTAGCTTTTGGGCAACAAGGCATCACTGTTGCCTCAGCCCAAGTTCTGGGTGGGAAATAAAGGCACTTCCATGCTGACATTGACAATAAACTACTTTTAGGGAGAAATAATAATGCAGAAAATGTAGAATGTTTATGGTTGGACTTTGGTACAATATAGTGTCACAGGGGCCCAGCTTGAGGGCCTTGTCCAGATAGAGTGATACACTCCTGATCCTGAAAAGCATCAGAGTGGGAAAGAAATTATAAGTACTCGCATTTCAGTGTGCTGGACCCTCTCCAGCTTGTAAGTAGAGCATCAAAATGCAAAAAGAAGGAAAAGGAGCAATAGACAAAAGAAATAAGACCATGTTAAGTATTAAAAACGTCATGTTAACTCAAACAGGCCATTAGTTGATCAAAAGCGTAAAACAATTAGCCTTAAAAGGGAAAAAATCAGTGCTTAAAATCTGGCTTTCATAGACTTTTCTGTCCGGCAGTCGCATGTGATAATCAGATGACGTCTCATTGGACATGGGACAACGCACAAACTAACACTGCCATTTTAAACTTATTGAAACATCTTGTGGGACAAAAAAGTGAGAGGTTACACTCCCTCAAATTTCCCTCAGGATCCCTCAGGCTGAACACAAAAACACTGACAGGTCCAAAGGCAAGGCACTTACTTGATTTCAGACTAAAAACCTTAAGACAACCTTAAAAACATCTTGAAGGAAGAAAGTTTCTTTCCAAAGCTTTTCACAGATGCTTTGGAAATAAAGGTTCTATGGTTCAGATCCAGCACAGGGGAGGGCATTTATCGTATCGTTTATCAATTTATCGCGATAATTTCCTCAGCATGATAAGGATCTTCATGTATCGTTGTCCAAAGCTGACCGTATCGTTTGGATTGTTGGTTTTTACGATTTTTCTCCACCTTTGATACTTTTTTTGTTCTATAAAAGTATCAACAAACATCAATGAATTTAAAAAGGTATTAATAGATTCTTATAGTCAATTTTATCAATATCATACCACAAAATATTGTGATAAAATTTTAAACCCAGCAGCATCAAAATTCAATTCTTGTAACTTTTTTTGTGAGATGGAGTGTATCTGAAATAATATATATATATATATTTTTTTTTAAATATCTGGACTCACATAATTGAGTAAAATGTTGCTTTTTTTATTGAGATGATAAAAAAAGGTTCTTGTTTTGTATTTCATCATTTTAAGACGTGTGGGTGGTGGAAAACAGAAAGTAGCTCAGCTATGTTGCCATTGTAATGGAAGGCCTCTCGTAATTATAGCGTGCACATTCCTAAAAACATGGACACACACACACACGCGTAAAAGCGGGGTGAACAAGGGCAGCAGAAGAAGATTTTCTCTGCAGTAGTATGTATTTTTATATTTGCGGTGGTTAAAATGACCTGTTATTTATCTCGTATCACATAAAACAGATGGATTTGAAGAGAGCTCTCGTTGCTTCTCCTGTACAGTTTTCTAAGAGTTGTAAATAGAAACATTGCCTTATTGCACTGTGTTTATAACGACGTGAAAAGATCAACCCAGGATGTGTTCAAGAAACGCTGTCAGACTTGTGAAGTCAAAATGTGTAAAAAATAATTTGAAATGCTATTTAAGACATTTCCCTCTTTATTGTAGCTTTGCTGTAAATAATAAAAATCCTTTTCAATATAAAATGTTACTCTCAGCTCGTCTGTTACTCTGGCTTGGAAAAGGTATTCATACTTTGGTGAACTTTTTTTTTTTACATTTTGGCAAATATCACCAAAAGTAAACAAATTAATGTTTGATTGTGAATTCGTTTGAAAATGTTTTCCATTCCAATGAAATATGAAATGGCTATAAAACAATATCGCAAACTTTGAGAACCTAATGGAGCACTACTTAGTCCATCGTTCAAAAATATATTTTTTCATACTATTTCAATTTTCAATCAGTTTTTTCTTGCTTTGTTTTCTAAAAAAGAAACAATTACACGACTGGGAATATTTTCAAAAAGTGGCTTTTATTTCAGTCATCCCTTCTATGAGAATATCTGTTTAAATTACGAGATCATAGTGATAATATTAGAAGAATAAAGATGCAATTTTACCAGAAAAATATCTTAAAATTAAGAAAAAAAAGTTGCTTTAATGAGGGGGGTAAAAAGCGTGATCAGGGTCTGGTGTGACCGGCTCAGATGGTTTCAGCTGTTCTTTGAAATACTCATTTAAAAGTCCTGCTACTTATATGTTAAAAGATAAGGTATGTTATTATTTTGTTACCTTCTTTTAAAAAAATGGCTTAACTCATTTTGTGCTAAAAGTGATTCCTTTGCCTGATTCATCTTTTGGCAGAAAATGGCTCAGGCCATCATTTCAGGAAGGCTACGATTTGTAAAACCAACACCAAAGTATAACCAGATGCTCAAAATGCTTTTTTAATTTTGTTTTAAAATCACTACTTCATTATCTTAATATTATAACTTTATTCTGGTAATAAAAAAAAATACATTTTCTAAAAATTAAATCTTCAGAACCTAAAAATTTGATTAATCGATTTTACCGATTAATCACTGAGCCCTAGAAACACATCAATCCTACTTTCCACCATAAGGGAGTGAAAAGAAAAAGAGAAAAAATAAGGACTGATAACATGTTCACAGCACAGACTTTGAACCTCACTATGGAGTTAGAGAAGCAGAGAATCTGTCTCATGTTGCGACTCAATTACATTCGTCTTCAAAAGCCAAGAAATGCCGGGGATGTCCCAAGATCAGTACTGACTGGAGAGAAAGGCGAGATGAAGCAGAGGAGTGACAATAAGCGGCGTGAGGAAGACGGCAACACCCCGATGAGAGAGGAAGGACGATTTGAGGGCCATCTTCAGCACATGTCCAGACATATCGGGACATGGTCCTCTGGTCCCTCTTGTCCCCTCACCCCCATTCAGCCAGTGGATTTTGGCAGCGAGAGAGAAAGAGAGGCCCCATGGCAAGACGGCGCTCTGCGTGCCCGTGGTTCGCCTTTCATCTCTAGAGAAGACAGAGAAAGACTCCCACTTCAAAAGACAGTTTGATCTCAGAAGTGCACAAGAGTGCAACCTAAAAGAGGATCTGAGGAAGCATTTAAAGGCAGAATATAAAGAGGCGCAGTGTCGCAGATGCGGGACGTGGAAGTACAGTCTGGAGGAAGTCTGCGGGATCGTGAGACGGCAGAGCCTCGTTGATCATCCTCAGCCTCTTTGATTCTGCCTGCTTTGTCCCACCGAGAACAGAACTGATTTTCATGGGGCTGGTGAAAAGCTGCCTGCCTCAGCCTATGACTTTTTTTTTTTTTACACCCAAACTAGTGAAGGAACTAGTTTGGGTTTCCTCCGTATACTCTTTAGCCAAGTACATAGAGAAACTATTGATGAAAACACACGTAATCCTGTAAAATGTATATATTAATGTCTTTATAACTGTGATTCCTACGTCAGATTGTTTGCTGATTCTGTTTCTGATGACCACTGCCATCACCACTCTGTCTGACATCATATTTGATCTTTATTTGGGTTAGTTATGATTATCAAAATTATTTTCTATGTGTTAAAATGCCAGAGTAATCTGAATTAATCTGTCTTGTTTTTATTTATTTTTTTAAATTCAGAAGTTGAAATACATTTCTTTAAGTCAGGGTGTCCATGCGTCCTTAAAAAGACTTAAATTAATGTATGTGAAATTAAGGCCGTAAAATGTCTGAAATTCTTTTAAAAGATGTAAGATGACCTTGAATACATTAATCACAGGTCTTTTCACTTATTGTTTTTTTTTCTCTCAGGACTTTCCTGCATGTTCCTCTGTGAGTTCTTCTCTCTGGACTTGGTCTGACACTATTTCAAATGTTGCTGGACAATAAATTTCCCTAAAAGTGACTGAGACCAAGTGATTTAATGGTAATACCATAGTATTGATCTCAAAGATCAATAAACTTTCAATTCTAATAAACTTTTGACACTGGATCCAAAAAAACACTTTACATACCCATTATAAATATGCTTGTGCAGGCTGCCATGGTCTAGCTGAACAAGTATGATTATCAAATATTCAGGAGGTTAATACAAAGCAAAATATGATTATCTGAAGCACATTGGTGTTTACTCTAAATAAAAGAGGGAAGTGCAGTGGAGGACATTCCTGGAGCTGAAGCTGGAACAACAGCGAGACAAGAACAAGGGGCTGGTCGCTTCCTGCTCAGCTGTGAATCTGAAACATGGATCTGGGAATAAGATCAGAGGTCACTGGGCGAGAGGCAGGATCCAGCCTGGACAGGTTACCAGTCCGTTACCACGGCAACGGCTGTGGGAAGAAGCCGGAGTACCCAGAGACAAACCCGTCGATAAGCAACTAATTAACTGCATGACAAATTAAAACGAGAGCAATAATTTCCACTTGCATGAATTATTATTTTTCTCTTTTCTCTCTTTCCACAAAAAACTGGATAACAGCTTTGGTTGTTGTTTTGATTATTTGATTATTTTGATTATTTGTATAGTTATATAGTATATATTTATAATCTTGACCTCAGATTTTATGGTGGCAGTTTGAAATAATAAAGTTAATTAAAATTCACTTGCTTACCTAATTTCCACAATATAACCCGTTAGGGTAGTTTAGATAATCTTACCAGCTGCGTTTCTGCAGACCATAAAATTTTAGCACAGTTTGACATTCAAAAAATAAATTTGCGTAATAGAAACACAGCAATTTCAGGAAAAAAACTCTGGTTTTTCGATAGTAGGTTTTTGTGCTATGGTGATGTGTGTGTTTTTTTTTTTGTTGTTGTTTTTTTGGGCCAAATCAAAATCGATTTATTTCACAAAACTGCAGTGGGAACACTTTTTTTTTCGCATCATACGAGTCACATGCCAATGACACAAACCACGAAGAAGACGCCTGCAGGAAGTAGTTGGTGGATAATGGAGCGGCATATTTTTTTAATGCCTTATTGGGGAAACAGACTTACTCACAAGTGATTTTAATTGCATTTGTTATTTATAGGAAACACACCACAATTTCAACCTTAGCGGAATATAGACAAAGTTTTGTGGACATTTGTAATGGAAACGCAACTAGCGTTAGCTCAAAACACAAACCTCATACAACAACTCGTATAATTTTGTCTTTCTCATTGTGCTAGAAGAACAGAATAACACCCGAAACCACTCGTGTTTTGTCTAACATGGTTTCCTCCACAGAAACATGAACTGTCAGCATCAATTTGCAACAAATGACGCAACAGGCGAGAACCTTGGTGCAAATATGATCGCATCCACCAAGAAGTTCAAGGACAGACATTTAGGTACTATATAGAAAGCCACAGGGATTTCAATCATTCTCTAAAAGCAGAGTCAGCGAGGCGATCGGGTTCTCGCCGGGACAGAGCTTGCTCAAGAATCGCAGCAGACATGAGGCAGGTACACTTAAAGAAAAGAGAGAAAGAAGAAGAAGAAGAAAAAAAAACGCTAATCAGAACAAATCAAATCTTCAAGGACAGATTCTGCAAGAAGAATCAAGAATGTTCAGCAGAGGGCTCTTGTGGAGTTATTTTTAACGTTTCCTGGAAAAAGGACTGTCCAGAGACGAGAAAAGTTAAACGTTACCATGAGTCCTGCATCATGCCAGCGGTGAAGCACCCAGAGACCATTCACAGCTACGCCTGAAAACACTGACAGAGCGCCAGCAACGCATTCTCCAGGAGAAACTTTGTCAAAGAGTCCAGAAACAATTTGCTGATAAGAATCGACACTGTAGAGTCACAGGACGAAAAGTGTAAAAGTAACAAAAAAATAAAGAGGAAATACAATCGAAGAGAAGTGAGAATTATCATGAAGATACATTCAACTCGCAGTAGAACAGTGGACATTTTCCAAAACAAAAATAAGCCAATGTTTTAACCCATTTAAGTAACCAGTTGTCTCTGTTTAGATCAGCAAAACGCATTAAAGACTAAACTTGTTTTAGTCCAGAAGTCCTGCCTGAATTAAACCGAAGCTGACAATGAAAGTCAGGCTTTGTTGGCCAAACCGGGGAACTTTTAAAACGTCTCGTGGCCGACTTTATAACCACGTTTACAGATGTAGAGTACAGTAATATTTCCAGTAATATTTCCAGGCTTATTAATGAAACTCTGCAGTTGGGGATGAGCAATCACTTCAAAGACCACATGTTCTGTCGTCTTTGCTGGGCCGTGAAGCCGTGGGACTGGAGTGTGTCGTCACACTGCGTAGCGGTCGGGTCGGGTCGGGTTGGGTGGAAGGGCGCCTAGGGGCCACCTGTCCAGAGAGGCCCAGGCGAGTCGAGGCCCAGCCGGTCTGTATGAAAACACACAAGTGTCAACAGGTGGGCCTGTTTGCACACGTGTTTGTACTGTATCACTCTGGATGGTGACAAACACTGTGGGCAGCAGCTGATGCCAGCCACTCGGTCAGGAGTCGTCCCTAAATAACCAGCAGTTGCCTGAGAGGACAGTTGTTGGAGCTTCGTGGTGCCGTCACCCCCCCTCGCTGAAAAATAGTTGGCGTTGTCATTAGAAGATTACTCTGAGTTCACTCGGCCAGTTTCGTTGAAATGTCAAAGTGCCAGATTTAAAATGCCACGTAGTGAGCACTGCAGATGACTGAAAAGCACAAAGTTTAGTTCAGAAATTAATAATTAAAAAGGTTCCATGATGTCAAAAATCATATTTCTTTTCCTGTGTTTGGTCAGAGCGAGCCTCGTAAAAGTCTTCACGTCCCTTACGCATTACCACACTTTTTCCACATAACAACCACAAAGTTAAATGTATTTTATTGAGGTTCTAACATGGAAGAGACCAACACAAAGTTGATTAAACGTTTGGAATGGAATGAAAATTTTTAGTTTCAGATTCCCTTTTGAATGTTTCCTCAACTATTCATTAACAAAAATTGTTTTGATTTGGTCTCAAATGGTCATTCATTGCACTTTATTTAGGAAAAAAAACACACAAATTTGTTTCTTATTTCTGTTTTTCATGTTAAAATGTTATTAAAGTATTTTATAAACACCTAAACCTTGTCCAGAAAACCTCCCAAAACCACCTAAAGGTCAGGAGTTTGATGAGACATCAAACTTAGTTAATTAAAAAGCAGTAAGAATAATAAATAGCAAAAGAGTGACAAACAATAAGCACTGCTGCCGTTGTGGGGACTCTGAAGGAGGCGTCTAGCTGAGCTACGTCACAGTCACAGTAAAATACATTAAATCTGATGGTTGTAAGTTGATCAAACATGGAGAGGTTCATGGGGTGTGAAGGCGCAGAAAACTGCTGTCAGAGACTCTGCAGGAAATCCACGTTTTCTTAGACAGACATTTTCTTTTCCATCCCCTTGCAGTCGTGGCAGTTACTTTGTACCCTTTGACCTCTCGTCTGCTTGGTCCAAGAGAGGCAGCATCACCCTATGGGATAATAAATCAACCGCAAGTCGAAAGGTTAGCTTGACCCCCGGCGACCTTTGGCCGTACAAGGTTTCCCTCGGCCATATGTCTGTGGTTTACCAGCCACCTACGCCCTTCGGTGGATCAAAATACAGCAACTGAGCTTCACGCCCTGTCGGCCGAACAAACCCCACCTGAAGGTGGCGACGGTGAGCAGAATCCCTGCTGTGGCTTTTAGTAGAGGTCATGTTTAACTTACATTGGGGTGAATGTAACGATGACGATTTTGCTGAGAAAAAGTCTTTTTTTGGTCACTCTTGAATATTTTAGATAATCACAAAGTATCAGATGAATATAAGGCAGTTCCCAAATCACAATTTTAATTAATTAGGAAAAAAAAAAAAGGCATCCAAGCCAACCTGGCGCTCTGTGAAAATCTAATTGCTTCCTGGTGGCTGTGCCACCATTGGCAGCACCGTCTGCCTTTAGGGGTTTGCAGTAATTGGCAGTGAGTCTTTTTCAGCACTGTGCAGGAATCTACAGTTCCTGGCACACTTCTTTTAATTGGCCATACCACAGCTTCTCAGTCGGATTCAGATCCGTACTTTGAGTAGGCCACTTCAAGCTCTTGCTTCTTTAAGCCGTTATGCAGGTTTTCTTAGGCGGTACTGCTGTTTCATCCGAGAGGGTTCAAGTTTCAGGTCACAAACCAATGTTGTCCTTCAAGATTTTCTGATAAAGGGCAAAGGTCGTAGATCCATCAATCATAGAAAATCGCCTAGATCTAGATCAGCAACATTTACAACCCAAAGAGCCATTTTTACTTTCAGGAGAGCCAAACAGAGCCGTAAATGTCACTCGACTTTCTGAAAAAGGACAACTTGCAATTTTAGATAAATCTTTAATTTAGGAAATTTGTTTATAATTTTTAAAACTAAAATAAAATCTGTGGGGTCATTCAGTTCCAGAACCTTCAAGGCAAAATGAGTTAAATAATTTTACTACATTTCGTGCCGATTATTACATATTGCGGTTTTGGTGATGCTTTAACGCCCCGATTTTATAACGTTTTTCTACAAAATGCTGTGTTACAAGTGAATATCTCTTCACATGCAGGAGCTTTCCTCTACTGAAGACACAATGCATCTGAACATTGCTTCTTGTATTTACTTGGCTTGTCCTTGATATTGATCTCTGATGACCTGAAACGTTAAAGTGTGACAAGATAACAAAAGCAGAAGCAATATGTAAGGGGAGAAACACTTTTTCACAGCATAATATGACCGATAGAAAGAGATCGGTAAACTTATCTCCCCAACACAGAGAGATAAGTTCTGGCTAAATAATAATAATAATAAAAACACAAAACAAAACTGGATCGACTTCAGTGATGTGATGGGGTTTGGCGAATTGCAAAGCGACGCACAAATGATGCAGAATTTGACATCTGTGCGTCACAGTCGTAAGTTTAGATTGGAGAGAAAAAAAAATATATTTTATATGAAAAAGAGGAAGTGAGAGAAGAAGAACAACGCAGAGTTTCCTTGAAAAACCTGCCGAGCGCTTCTGTGTAAGAGGGTTTCATTATTACACGCGTCTCGTTGCACATAGCACACATTTTTCAGAAATGATGTACGGAGAAAAAGGCGTCGAGATGATGAAAAGATACTGGAGTCTTTTTTCTTCTTCTTCCTTTTTCTTCCCTTTTTACAACATCAGCCTCACTCTCATCAGTCATTCACCGGGTTTGCTGTTGCACACCGAGCCGGGAGAACAATTGGTCAAACGTGTGTTGAGCTGCTAAGTATATAAATATCTATCTGCTTTATGCACGTCTCCTCTCGGTTACTTTTACACCGCAAGGCAGCGGAATATCCCCCCAAAGACCGACATCACTCTCCGCAGCGAGTGAAAATTGAAAGCTGAATGAAAAATGGAGCGCTAGGAAGCCAATGGACCACATCCACTGCTGTCCGTAAGCGGAGGTAGGTTTTCATATGGTGCGGAGGCTGCTTTTCTCATCAAGCGCCGGCCAGGAGGAGAACATGCTCGCTCAGTCTCAACGGCGGGAAGCTTTTCAACACCAGAACCGAGGGCCGTGCTTTTGCCGCGCCACGCCGGGGCCCCTGAGAGCCTCCTGACGAGGGCAGCAGAAGCAAACGAAGAAGAAAAAATAAAGAAAGGTTACAGGGGAAGTATATTCACATGAAATGTGGTCGGATTTGCCACTCTAGAAAAGTGGAAACTTCTGGTACCAGCGTGGAGAGCGGGCGATGAGGACTATTTTCCCCTCTTTACTTTCTAGCCAACCCCGGTCCCTTCCCCGCGCTGGGAGTGTCATCGGATATATGCAGCGGTCAGAGTTGCATCATGTGGAAATATTTGGTGTCGCATGAAATCCATCCTAACACCGCCCAAACTGTCATCGTCCTGTTTAGTGAAAAAGCCCCTGCCGCTAATTTTACACCCAGGAAGGACATGGAAAGCTGGGCTCGGCGGTACAAGCGAGCCTGATCTGAGCTATTTCAGCTAAGCTAAGCCAAACGCGCTGAGAGACGATTACCAGAACTGAATATGTGGAGAAAGAGTGATGGTTCCATGTTGAAGACAAATGCGGTTTGGTTTTATATATTTCCCTTTATTATTTAACTGTATGCGGTCACTTAGCGCCCCTCATCACCAACACACACACACACACACACACACACACACACACACACACACAACACGTGTAAGTTCAAAAGTTCAATGGCTCTTTAAGTCATGGTGCTGCCTAAAACACACCGAACTTTGTCACCTCCACAAACTTTAATGTATTTCACCAGGAGTTAAACTCGGTGCCTTCTTCCCAACATGGCGTGTTGGATTTCTTTCAACAGTGCCACAGTTTTATCTTAAATGTACACAGAAGAAAATAAATTATTCTAAATATCAAGAGAAACACATTTAAACTATTTCCATCATGACGGAGGCGTATAATTTGGTGGTCACCTGGACAACTGGAGATTCAACAAGAAGGAACAGAGCAGATTGTACGTTACATCTTGAGGAATCTTATTAAGTCCTTCAATGTTTGCAAGACGTTACAGATCGTGTCCAATGTCTGGGTTTTCTGCCGTTATCTGTTGGGGTAGCAACAAGCTGATAATAAATGCTGGCTCTGTTCTGGGGAACTGAAGATGATGTGCATAGACGGATTCTTCACAAGAGCCAGAAAATGATGAACGACTCTGAGCATCCACTTTATGAGACCGTCACAGAAAGACAGCCATCAGCACCTCAAACAACTCTTTGAAGATAACAGCTACATTTCATTTCTCTTTGGAGTCAATAAAGTATTTTTTTCAATTTGAAATTTACTCAAAAGGAGCAAACACAGTCGAGTCAAAAATGATTTCACCCAACCACTAACTGTCAGTGAAAAGCACTTCCAGGGTATCATGGCAAAGGCAAACGAACAAATAGGACGCANAAGAAACAATTACACGACTGGGAATATTTTCAAAAAGTGGCTTTTATTTCAGTCATCCCTTCTATGAGAATATCTGTTTAAATTACGAGATCATAGTGATAATATTAGAAGAATAAAGATGCAATTTTACCAGAAAAATATCTTAAAATTAAGAAAAAAAAAGTTGCTTTAATGAGGGGGGTAAAAAGCGTGATCAGGGTCTGGTGTGACCGGCTCAGATGGTTTCAGCTGTTCTTTGAAATACTCATTTAAAAGTCCTGCTACTTATATGTTAAAAGATAAGGTATGTTATTATTTTGTTACCTTCTTTTAAAAAAATGGCTTAACTCATTTTGTGCTAAAAATGATTCCTTTGCCTGATTCATCTTTTGGCAGAAAATGGCTCAGGCCATCATTTCAGGAAAGCTACGATTTGTAAAACCAACACCAAAGTATAACCAGATGCTCAAAATGCTTTTTTAATTTTGTTTTAAAATCACTACTTCATTATCTTAATATTATAACTTTATTCTGGTAATAAAAAAAAATACATTTTCTAAAAATTAAATCTTCAGAACCTAAAAATTTGATTAATCGATTTTACCGATTAATCACCGAGCCCTAGAAACACATCAATCCTACTTTCCACCACAAGGGAGTGAAAAGAAAAAGAGAAAAAATAAGGACTGATAACATGTTCACAGCACAGACTTTGAACCTCACTATGGAGTTAGAGAAGCAGAGAATCTGTCTCATGTTGCGACTCAATTACATTTGTCTTCAAAAGCCAAGAAATGCCGGGGATGTCCCAAGATCAGTACTGACTGGAGAGAAAGGCGAGATGAAGCAGAGGAGTGACAATAAACGGCGTGAGGAAGACGGCAACACCCCGATGAGAGAGGAAGGACGATTTGAGGGCCATCTTCAGCACATGTCCAGACATATCGGGACATGGTCCTCTGGTCCCTCTTGTCCCCTCACCCCCGTTCAGCCAGTGGATTTTGGCAGCGAGAGAGAAAGAGAGGCCCCATGGCAAGACGGCGCTCTGCGTGCCCGTGGTTCGCCTTTCATCTCTAGAGAAGACAGAGAAAGACTCCCACTTCAAAAGACAGTTTGATCTCAGAAGTGCACAAGAGTGCAACCTAAAAGAGGATCTGAGGAAGCATTTAAAGGCAGAATATAAAGAGGCGCAGTGTCGCAGATGCGGGACGTGGAAGTACAGTCTGGAGGAAGTCTGCGGGATCGTGAGACGGCAGAGCCTCGTTGATCATCCTCAGCCTCTTTGATTCTGCCTGCTTTGTCCCACCGAGAACAGAACTGATTTTCATGGGGCTGGTGAAAAGCTGCCTGCCTCAGCCTATGACTTTTTTTTTTTTTACACCCAAACTAGTGAAGGAACTAGTTTGGGTTTCCTCCGTATACTCTTTAGCCAAGTACATAGAGAAACTATTGATGAAAACACACGTAATCCTGTAAAATGTATATATTAATGTCTTTATAACTGTGATTCCTACGTCAGATTGTTTGCTGATTCTGTTTCTGATTACCACTGTCATCACCACTCTGTTTGACATCACATTTGATCTTTATTTGGGTTAGTTATGATTATCAAAATTATTTTCTATGTGTTAAAATGCCAGAGTAA
Organism: Poecilia formosa; assembly: GCF_000485575.1. NCBI lineage: Eukaryota > Metazoa > Chordata > Actinopteri > Cyprinodontiformes > Poeciliidae > Poecilia > Poecilia formosa. Next base: position 2,284,453 of record NW_006799956.1, read on the forward strand.
TCTGAATTAATCTGTCTTGTTTTTATTTATTTTTTTAAATTCAGAAGTTGAAATACATTTCTTTAAGTCAGGGTGTCCATGCGTCCTTAAAAAGACTTAAATTAGTGTATGTGAAATTAAGGCCGTAAAATGTCTGAAATTCTTTTAAAAGATGTAAGATGACCTTGAATACATTAATCACAGGTCTTTTCACTTATTGTTTTTTTTTCTCTCAGGACTTTCCTGCATGTTCCTCTGTGAGTTCTTCTCTCTGGACTTGGTCTGACACTATTTCAAATGTTGCTGGACAATAAATTTCCCTAAAAGTGACTGAGACCAAGTGATTTAATGGTAATACCATAGTATTGATCTCAAAGATCAATAAACTTTCAATTCTAATAAACTTTTGACACTGGATCCAAAAAAACACTTTACATACCCATTATAAATATGCTTGTGCAGGCTGCCATGGTCTAGCTGAACAAGTATGATTATCAAATATTCAGGAGGTTAATACAAAGCAAAATATGATTATCTGAAGCACATTGGTGTTTACTCTAAATAAAAGAGGGAAGTGCAGTGGAGGACATTCCTGGAGCTGAAGCTGGAACAACAGCGAGACAAGAACAAGGGGCTGGTCGCTTCCTGCTCAGCTGTGAATCTGAAACATGGATCTGGGAATAAGATCAGAGGTCACTGGGCGAGAGGCAGGATCCAGCCTGGACAGGTTACCAGTCCGTTACCACGGCAACGGCTGTGGGAAGAAGCCGGAGTACCCAGAGACAAACCCGTCGATAAGCAACTAATTAACTGCATGACAAATTAAAACGAGAGCAATAATTTCCACTTGCATGAATTATTATTTTTCTCTTTTCTCTCTTTCCACAAAAAACTGGATAACAGCTTTGGTTGTTGTTTTGATTATTTGATTATTTTGATTATTTGTATAGTTATATAGTATATATTTATAATCTTGACCTCAGATTTTATGGTGGCAGTTTGAAATAATAAAGTTAATTAAAATTCACTTGCTTACCTAATTTCCACAATATAACCCGTTAGGGTAGTTTAGATAATCTTACCAGCTGCGTTTCTGCAGACCATAAAATTTTAGCACAGTTTGACATTCAAAAAATAAATTTGCGTAATAGAAACACAGCAATTTCAGGAAAAAAACTCTGGTTTTTCGATAGTAGGTTTTTGTGCTATGGTGATGTGTGTGTTTTTTTTTTTGTTGTTGTTTTTTTGGGCCAAATCAAAATCGATTTATTTCACAAAACTGCAGTGGGAACACTTTTTTTTTCGCATCATACGAGTCACATGCCAATGACACAAACCACGAAGAAGACGCCTGCAGGAAGTAGTTGGTGGATAATGGAGCGGCATATTTTTTTAATGCCTTATTGGGGAAACAGACTTACTCACAAGTGATTTTAATTGCATTTGTTATTTATAGGAAACACACCACAATTTCAACCTTAGCGGAATATAGACAAAGTTTTGTGGACATTTGTAATGGAAACGCAACTAGCGTTAGCTCAAAACACAAACCTCATACAACAACTCGTATAATTTTGTCTTTCTCATTGTGCTAGAAGAACAGAATAACACCCGAAACCACTCGTGTTTTGTCTAACATGGTTTCCTCCACAGAAACATGAACTGTCAGCATCAATTTGCAACAAATGACGCAACAGGCGAGAACCTTGGTGCAAATATGATCGCATCCACCAAGAAGTTCAAGGACAGACATTTAGGTACTATATAGAAAGCCACAGGGATTTCAATCATTCTCTAAAAGCAGAGTCAGCGAGGCGATCGGGTTCTCGCCGGGACAGAGCTTGCTCAAGAATCGCAGCAGACATGAGGCAGGTACACTTAAAGAAAAGAGAGAAAGAAGAAGAAGAAGAAAAAAAAACGCTAATCAGAACAAATCAAATCTTCAAGGACAGATTCTGCAAGAAGAATCAAGAATGTTCAGCAGAGGGCTCTTGTGGAGTTATTTTTAACGTTTCCTGGAAAAAGGACTGTCCAGAGACGAGAAAAGTTAAACGTTACCATGAGTCCTGCATCATGCCAGCGGTGAAGCACCCAGAGACCATTCACAGCTACGCCTGAAAACACTGACAGAGCGCCAGCAACGCATTCTCCAGGAGAAACTTTGTCAAAGAGTCCAGAAACAATTTGCTGATAAGAATCGACACTGTAGAGTCACAGGACGAAAAGTGTAAAAGTAACAAAAAAATAAAGAGGAAATACAATCGAAGAGAAGTGAGAATTATCATGAAGATACATTCAACTCGCAGTAGAACAGTGGACATTTTCCAAAACAAAAATAAGCCAATGTTTTAACCCATTTAAGTAACCAGTTGTCTCTGTTTAGATCAGCAAAACGCATTAAAGACTAAACTTGTTTTAGTCCAGAAGTCCTGCCTGAATTAAACCGAAGCTGACAATGAAAGTCAGGCTTTGTTGGCCAAACCGGGGAACTTTTAAAACGTCTCGTGGCCGACTTTATAACCACGTTTACAGATGTAGAGTACAGTAATATTTCCAGTAATATTTCCAGGCTTATTAATGAAACTCTGCAGTTGGGGATGAGCAATCACTTCAAAGACCACATGTTCTGTCGTCTTTGCTGGGCCGTGAAGCCGTGGGACTGGAGTGTGTCGTCACACTGCGTAGCGGTCGGGTCGGGTCGGGTTGGGTGGAAGGGCGCCTAGGGGCCACCTGTCCAGAGAGGCCCAGGCGAGTCGAGGCCCAGCCGGTCTGTATGAAAACACACAAGTGTCAACAGGTGGGCCTGTTTGCACACGTGTTTGTACTGTATCACTCTGGATGGTGACAAACACTGTGGGCAGCAGCTGATGCCAGCCACTCGGTCAGGAGTCGTCCCTAAATAACCAGCAGTTGCCTGAGAGGACAGTTGTTGGAGCTTCGTGGTGCCGTCACCCCCCCTCGCTGAAAAATAGTTGGCGTTGTCATTAGAAGATTACTCTGAGTTCACTCGGCCAGTTTCGTTGAAATGTCAAAGTGCCAGATTTAAAATGCCACGTAGTGAGCACTGCAGATGACTGAAAAGCACAAAGTTTAGTTCAGAAATTAATAATTAAAAAGGTTCCATGATGTCAAAAATCATATTTCTTTTCCTGTGTTTGGTCAGAGCGAGCCTCGTAAAAGTCTTCACGTCCCTTACGCATTACCACACTTTTTCCACATAACAACCACAAAGTTAAATGTATTTTATTGAGGTTCTAACATGGAAGAGACCAACACAAAGTTGATTAAACGTTTGGAATGGAATGAAAATTTTTAGTTTCAGATTCCCTTTTGAATGTTTCCTCAACTATTCATTAACAAAAATTGTTTTGATTTGGTCTCAAATGGTCATTCATTGCACTTTATTTAGGAAAAAAAACACACAAATTTGTTTCTTATTTCTGTTTTTCATGTTAAAATGTTATTAAAGTATTTTATAAACACCTAAACCTTGTCCAGAAAACCTCCCAAAACCACCTAAAGGTCAGGAGTTTGATGAGACATCAAACTTAGTTAATTAAAAAGCAGTAAGAATAATAAATAGCAAAAGAGTGACAAACAATAAGCACTGCTGCCGTTGTGGGGACTCTGAAGGAGGCGTCTAGCTGAGCTACGTCACAGTCACAGTAAAATACATTAAATCTGATGGTTGTAAGTTGATCAAACATGGAGAGGTTCATGGGGTGTGAAGGCGCAGAAAACTGCTGTCAGAGACTCTGCAGGAAATCCACGTTTTCTTAGACAGACATTTTCTTTTCCATCCCCTTGCAGTCGTGGCAGTTACTTTGTACCCTTTGACCTCTCGTCTGCTTGGTCCAAGAGAGGCAGCATCACCCTATGGGATAATAAATCAACCGCAAGTCGAAAGGTTAGCTTGACCCCCGGCGACCTTTGGCCGTACAAGGTTTCCCTCGGCCATATGTCTGTGGTTTACCAGCCACCTACGCCCTTCGGTGGATCAAAATACAGCAACTGAGCTTCACGCCCTGTCGGCCGAACAAACCCCACCTGAAGGTGGCGACGGTGAGCAGAATCCCTGCTGTGGCTTTTAGTAGAGGTCATGTTTAACTTACATTGGGGTGAATGTAACGATGACGATTTTGCTGAGAAAAAGTCTTTTTTTGGTCACTCTTGAATATTTTAGATAATCACAAAGTATCAGATGAATATAAGGCAGTTCCCAAATCACAATTTTAATTAATTAGGAAAAAAAAAAAAGGCATCCAAGCCAACCTGGCGCTCTGTGAAAATCTAATTGCTTCCTGGTGGCTGTGCCACCATTGGCAGCACCGTCTGCCTTTAGGGGTTTGCAGTAATTGGCAGTGAGTCTTTTTCAGCACTGTGCAGGAATCTACAGTTCCTGGCACACTTCTTTTAATTGGCCATACCACAGCTTCTCAGTCGGATTCAGATCCGTACTTTGAGTAGGCCACTTCAAGCTCTTGCTTCTTTAAGCCGTTATGCAGGTTTTCTTAGGCGGTACTGCTGTTTCATCCGAGAGGGTTCAAGTTTCAGGTCACAAACCAATGTTGTCCTTCAAGATTTTCTGATAAAGGGCAAAGGTCGTAGATCCATCAATCATAGAAAATCGCCTAGATCTAGATCAGCAACATTTACAACCCAAAGAGCCATTTTTACTTTCAGGAGAGCCAAACAGAGCCGTAAATGTCACTCGACTTTCTGAAAAAGGACAACTTGCAATTTTAGATAAATCTTTAATTTAGGAAATTTGTTTATAATTTTTAAAACTAAAATAAAATCTGTGGGGTCATTCAGTTCCAGAACCTTCAAGGCAAAATGAGTTAAATAATTTTACTACATTTCGTGCCGATTATTACATATTGCGGTTTTGGTGATGCTTTAACGCCCCGATTTTATAACGTTTTTCTACAAAATGCTGTGTTACAAGTGAATATCTCTTCACATGCAGGAGCTTTCCTCTACTGAAGACACAATGCATCTGAACATTGCTTCTTGTATTTACTTGGCTTGTCCTTGATATTGATCTCTGATGACCTGAAACGTTAAAGTGTGACAAGATAACAAAAGCAGAAGCAATATGTAAGGGGAGAAACACTTTTTCACAGCATAATATGACCGATAGAAAGAGATCGGTAAACTTATCTCCCCAACACAGAGAGATAAGTTCTGGCTAAATAATAATAATAATAAAAACACAAAACAAAACTGGATCGACTTCAGTGATGTGATGGGGTTTGGCGAATTGCAAAGCGACGCACAAATGATGCAGAATTTGACATCTGTGCGTCACAGTCGTAAGTTTAGATTAGAGAGAGAAAAATAGATATTTTATATGAAAAAGAGGAAGTGAGAGAAGAAGAACAACGCAGAGTTTCCTTGAAAAACCTGCCGAGCGCTTCTGTGTAAGAGGGTTTCATTATTACACGCGTCTCGTTGCACATAGCACACATTTTTCAGAAATGATGTACGGAGAAAAAGGCGTCGAGATGATGAAAAGATACTGGAGTCTTTTTTCTTCTTCTTCCTTTTTCTTCCCTTTTTACAACATCAGCCTCACTCTCATCAGTCATTCACCGGGTTTGCTGCTGCACACTGAGCCGGGAGAACAATTGGTCAAACGTGTGTTGAGCTGCTAAGTATATAAATATCTATCTGCTTTATGCACGTCTCCTCTCGGTTACTTTTACACCGCAAGGCAGCGGAATATCCCCCCAAAGACCGACATCACTCTCCGCAGCGAGTGAAAATTGAAAGCTGAATGAAAAATGGAGCGCTAGGAAGCCAATGGACCACATCCACTGCTGTCCGTAAGCGGAGGTAGGTTTTCATATGGTGCGGAGGCTGCTTTTCTCATCAAGCGCCGGCCAGGAGGAGAACATGCTCGCTCAGTCTCAACGGCGGGAAGCTTTTCAACACCAGAACCGAGGGCCGTGCTTTTGCCGCGCCACGCCGGGGCCCCTGAGAGCCTCCTGACGAGGGCAGCAGAAGCAAACGAAGAATAAAAAATAAAGAAAGGTTACAGGGGAAGTATATTCACATGAAATGTGGTCGGATTTGCCACTCTAGAAAAGTGGAAACTTCTGGTACCAGCGTGGAGAGCGGGCGATGAGGACTATTTTTCCCTCTTTACTTTCTAGCCAACCCCGGTCCCTTCCCCGCGCTGGGAGTGTCATCGGATATATGCAGCGGTCAGAGTTGCATCATGTGGAAATATTTGGTGTCGCATGAAATCCATCCTAACACCGCCCAAACTGTCATCGTCCTGTTTAGTGAAAAAGCCCCTGCTGCTAATTTTACACCCAGGAAGGACATGGAAAGCTGGGCTCGGCGGTACAAGCGAGTCTGATCTGAGCTATTTCAGCTAAGCTAAGCCAAACGCGCTGAGAGACGATTACCAGAACTGAATATGTGGAGAAAGAGTGATGGTTCCATGTTGAAGACAAATGCGGTTTGGTTTTATATATTTCCCTTTATTATTTAACTGTATGCGGTCACTTAGCGCCCCTCATCACCAACACACACACACACACACACACACACACACACACACACACACAACACGTGTAAGTTCAAAAGTTCAATGGCTCTTTAAGTCATGGTGCTGCCTAAAACACACCGAACTTTGTCACCTCCACAAACTTTAATGTATTTCACCAGGAGTTTAACTCGGTGCCTTCTTCCCAACATGGCGTGTTGGATTTCTTTCAACAGTGCCACAGTTTTATCTTAAATGTACACAGAAGAAAATAAATTATTCTAAATATCAAGAGAAACACATTTAAACTATTTCCATCATGACGGAGGCGTATAATTTGGTGGTCACCTGGATAACTGGAGATTCAACAAGAAGGAACAGAGCAGATTGTACGTTACATCTTGAGGAATCTTATTAAGTCCTTCAATGTTTGCAAGACGTTACAGATCGTGTCCAATGTCTGGGTTTTCTGCCGTTATCTGTTGGGGTAGCAACAAGCTGATAATAAATGCTGGCTCTGTTCTGGGGAACTGAAGATGATGTGCATAGACGGATTCTTCACAAGAGCCAGAAAATGATGAACGACTCTGAGCATCCACTTTATGAGACCATCACAGAAAGACAGCCATCAGCACCTCAAACAACTCTTTGAAGATAACAGCTACATTTCATTTCTCTTTGGAGTCAATAAAGTATTTTTTTCAATTTGAAATTTACTCAAAAGGAGCAAACACAGTCGAGTCAAAAATGATTTCACCCAACCACTAACTGTCAGTGAAAAGCACTTCCAGGGTATCATGGCAAAGGCAAACGAACAAATAGGACGCACTTTTCAGATTTCTATTTGTTATTTTCCTTTCACTTCGCAATTATGTGACAAGTATGTGCTGCTTTGTGTTAATTGTTAATCAACCAGGTAAAATCCTAATGAAACACATTGAAATTTATGGATGTAACAAATTTTTTGTATAAATTAGTTTTTTTATTTGTAATGTCAAGAACATCGATTTCTTGACATTACATTACTTGAAATTCAGTGATTTTCCACCCTTTGAAAATAAAAACTTCATAAAAGTCATGTCATGCCAAGATAAAATTAGTTTCTTATAAAAGAAAAAATGTTAAGAATATAGATTTTTCCTAGAGAAAAAAAATTTAATGTGGAGATTTCCTGTTCTTCGTCGCTTTTAAAATGTTATGTGAAGTGCTTTAACTCTCACCATTCTAATTATTATTATTTAGCAATAGCTATACGTTGTTTAGGGAATAGAATAGATTAGGACATAACTTTATTAATCTCGGAGTGGGGAAACTGACTTGTTACAGTAGCACAGAAACAAAATGAACACCTCAATATTACGTACCAATAAAATGAAACTTGAAAATCTGTGAGATTTTGAAATACAGAATATGTTCTTTTGTGTGAGGTCATATGTGAAAACTGTGACTAGACCTATATATACAAATATATCACAGACCAAAACCGGCAGCAGCTAAATTCATCATACACACAGAACCGTTTGTTGGACTTTTTTCAGAAGAGGCCTTTTCTGACTTTACATGGTGCAGCAGCTAAATCAATAAATAATTGATGATTTATCCATGCATTGACTTTACCAGAAGAGAACAACATGAAATTGAGCATGAAGAAAAGGCCTCTCTATCTCCACAGCACAGATGCTCCAAACTGGGAACTCTGCCTCTGCCTCTGCTTCTCGGCCAGATGCATCTGAACGCATCCCTGAGCATTCCTGACGGGATTTCTGTTCCAGGTACCGTCCGCTGGCGCTGGTCAGGAGAGAAAAGGGAGATAAAGGACGGAAAAGTCAAGAGTGAGCGTGCAACGCGGCCCATGCTAGCTTTGCAATGTCTTGAGCTGCGTGCTTGAGCAGATTTGGGCTGATAGAAGATAAAGGCTCTTTGATAGGCTGCAGGTGTGCCGCTTTAATGAGCTCTACCCCCGGCACCTCCCACCCCCCGCTCCCTTGCTTTCTCCCTGCCTTTCTTTTTTCCTCTCAGCCGTGCCGCTGAAGCACATCTGCACATCTGTCATTCAGTGCTCTGCGGCATCTCTCACCTCTTAACCTTTCCTCTCTCTGCCTGCCAGTCAATCCTGAACTCACACCGCACCACGGTGCTGCAACTTGCAACTCCTGCAGATACGACTCGCTCTGCTATGAATCTGATCCAAATCCCTCCCTGTGTGGGGGTTGGGGGGACTCACACACATGCACACACACACACACACACACGCACACACACACACAAACACATAGATAAAATGCACACAAGACCTGGGCCAGATTTTAGAAAGCGCTTACAAAGGCAGAAGCCCAGGGCCCCAATGTTCTTGGAGTCCGGAGGGCTACAGATATTTTTTTATTATTGTTTTATTTATTTAATTTTTAAACGTGTGTCTTTCAATTATTGCACTTTATATAAAAGCCACAGGTCCATAATAGGAGAGTTGTAATAATATTTTGGGAATGTATGAATATAAACAATACTTTACAATACAACAACATTTGAAAACAATTAAGTTATAGTATTTTCGTTTTGGGAGGGGTAGGATAACATGAAGCTACAAGCCAACGGATGTCCCACCATCATCATTTGGTATCATTAGTTCATACATAGTTTATGTGCAACTGCAGTTTGAATTCGAGAAAGAGCTTTTCTCCATAAATCCGGCCCTGCACGGACACCAGTCACTGAAAACTGAAAATTTTTCGGCTGTCGATTGGGAAAAAGTTCCACATTTCGACGGCACCGCCCAGACACCTTGAGTCAGCTGTAGTTGCCATGCCAGGCCACTGTATGGCGCTGTGATTTTAGCATGTCATCGAACGCCCATGCGCGTTTGATCTTTAGCTTCCGCCTCATTGTAAATCACCTTCTTTCCGTCTCCCATGTACCGAGAAAAGTGCTCCATGTAACACTGAACAGGTTAAATAGCACAACACAGCACAAAGCTATCCGCCATTATTTTTGTTGCCATCTGCCCGAGCAGATAACAAAACCATTCTGCGCATGTGCGCTTGCACAGACGTGGAGTAGCAGTTTCACACCTCAGCAGCAGAGGGTGTTACAGATAAGTGTCAAATGTAGTTTTGTAACTTTTAAAATAAAAATCTAGGAAATATAAAAAATTACAGCCACTGTGTCTGGATACCAACAAAAATGTTGTGGTTTTAACTGAACGTGTAAACGACCCAACTCGAGAAGAAGAAGTGGAGGCAGAAAGAGGAAGGGACGTGAGATGCTTGCAGTCTCGTGCTTTCCCTTCTTTCGGAGGCTGAGGTGCCATGGTACTAGTTCAATGACGTATGTTGTGGCTTGACAGGAAACTCAGGGAGGAACTTGTGGCTTTATATTAAGTGTCGGGGCGCTTAACAGGAAAAGATAACCTGTTTGTGTTGATGTAACACGGAAGCGTGAATTCCTGGCACACGGAGGAAACGTAGCGAGAGTTTAAACCGAGTGTCTTGCTGGAATGTCCCGGGAGTTCAGTTCAGTGTGGGTTTGGTTTGGGCTGGCTGCGTTCAGACTGCAGCAGGCTGTTGCCTCACAGTGACCCAGTGTTGTGTGAACCGCTTAATTTAGGAAGTTGCATAAAATGAATTGGCCGGTGAATATCCCAATAAGGCACCTGACGGGAATTGGCTGGGAATGATAAGGAATTGTATGAATTTGCAAGGCAAATCAAGTTGTGATCGTCATTCCAACTGTGTAGCAAAGGGGCAGTGGAGAGGAAAAAAATGAGTGGAATACATTCACAAAAACAAAGCCCAAACAATGAGAGTTCAGCAAGTGTGGGAGTTATAAATATGAAGAAATAAAATGCAAAACAGGCCAGAGAGAGAAAGAGAGAGAGAGGCTCTAAAATTGCCACAGAAAACGGGTCATGATTCATGAGCAAATTGGTCGGACTTTCACAAACAATGCCACATTTTGTAAGTGTGTAATTATTCCTGCAGTACGGCGAGATTATAGGCCGACCTCCTTTAGCCCAGAGGCATAAGTAAACCCCCTGTTTGCGCTTATGAAATAACAGGTTGTTGACTCAAATCTTTTCGCGTATTTGTGCTGACTGTACGGGCAGAAGGGAGGAAATAAAATATGGCTGTGGCAAAGCGAAGCGGCAGACATGAAACACAGCTACAGATTCGAGCTACACCTGGAATTACAGTTTGTGGGGAAAAAAAAATAAAAATTATATA
>NW_006799956.1:2297797-2302013 GCF_000485575.1 Poecilia formosa
CTGCGCAGAACCCTCAAGCTCCCAGGCCTCTGGTAGAGGACCCGAGCTCAGAGGAGAGACCACCCGCGGAGGAGAGAAGGGACAATTCGCGTTTCTGTGTTCACATTTATTTTGGTTTCAGTTTGACGAGCATGGCATACACAATTATGAGGTGACTTCCAAGTAGACAACTGTTCAGCAGGCAGTCGTCAATTCCCTCCACAAAGACAGGGAGCCACAAAAGTGCTTTATCCAAACATATTAACAGAAAGTTGAGTGGAAGGAAAAACTCCAGCAGAAAGGACTGTGAAGTGAGGCGCTTTTTGCTAAGATTCACAACGCTCATTACTAGATATCACAAGACAAAAATAACCAAAGCAAACGCCAAATATGTTGTCAAAAGAAAGAGTGCCATATCAAATGCTACTGTAAAGTTAAGTGGAAGGAAAAATAGTTGCCGTAAAATCTTGAACCAAAGCCAAGCAGACAGATGCATTGAGAACATATCCTTCAACTTTCGCCTTCCTTGTGTCAAGCCATTTCTGTACCAGAGACAAGGCGTTCTCGTTGCTTGAGGTCAAGTGGAAGGTAACTGTAGTCGCCATGTCACCGGCAGTTTGTCCCTCTGTGTTTTATCAAGTCCAGTCATATTTCAATGCACTTTATGTCTGCCTCTAGTGACAAACTTCAGTGAGATGCTGATTACATTTTCCAACAGGACTCGACACCACACTGTCAAAAATACCAATACCTACTTTATTGACCCATTTATCACCGTGACTGACTAATGGCAAAACTGGTGAGACCTGAGTGCATATACTGTACAGTACATCGAAATACCAGTAATAAAATGTACTTTGTGTCTTTTGTTTAGCACCACGGGTAATGTACAGATTTGAATAAACATCGTCGCATTTCAATTTTTGAATTGAATCACTGAACTAATTGACGTTTTGCCCATTGAAAGCAGGTAATAGTGATGTGAACTCAGCATTTCGGTCACAATGTCACAATATTTCCCTCCTTTGCTTTTTCACCTCGTCATGAAGTCAGTCAGACGGCCAGCCAGTCAGTCAGTCAATCAGTCGGGCAGTCTGCTGTTTGGGCGGGGTGGAGGATTGTAGATGGGCCCTTTGTTTGAACAGAGGAGCCCCAGACACAACAGTGGCCAGCCCCGGCCCCTACACAATGGCCGTCGGCACAAAGGCCCACACACTGGGAGAATGGGGCCCGAGCTCAGAGGTGGGGGGTCGGGGGAGGTTTGATGGAACGGCTGGGTTGAGGTTGTCCACCTGCACACTTCGGAACTGGACAGTCCCCACCTTTCCCACCAGCCCGCTCGCCCACACACACAGAGACCACTTCCACCCCTCATGACCTCATAACACACCGGCGTTAAAGAATATGAATAAAAACAAGCTGCTGCAGGTGTCCTCCTGCGCTGGAGGCATGAGGAGGAGGCAGGGAAATTCTGTGCAGTGAAAACCTTTATTTGGGTTTTTACAGCCAAAGATGTGCAGTGACTGAAACTGAGACGCTCAGCAGTCTGGTTTCAGACAGCAAGGAGAGGCAAATTAGAAAAAGATGAAATCAAGGCTGCACGTAAAATGTAATAATAATAATAATATATACACATACATATATATATATATATATATATATATATATATATATATATTATATGCATTGTTTCCTAGATTTTACATTGGGAAAAAATATTTAAATGTATTTCAGTGCTAAAATACAGACATTTTATATAATATACAATAGTACTCTTTAATTTCTCTCAAACACACACCTGTTGTATTTCTATAGATTAGGACATTGTGTGGATTTCCATTCATTTCTGTCAAAAGCTAATTTACACTATAACAGCTGAATTAGACTTAATTTTTTTTAATGTGTCCAGAATAAATATTGACTGAACCCAAAAAGCGACATTACACCACATTTGGACTGGGGGTTTGATGATTAAACCAGAAAAGGACTTAAAGAAGGACTATAAACAACTACATACACACACACAGTTAAGAATATAACAAAATATAAAATAAAATATTTCCTGTCTATATTTCTCAGTCCAAGTAAATATTGTTTTCTAAACATATTTTTTTTCCCCCACTAACTACTCTGTAAGTTGCTGAACACTACTGGTTGCACTCAGTGGTCTGCTTTCTAAACTGCTCTCTCATTGGACAAACCTAGCGTCAATCATTCAGCCTCATTAGGAGACTCACCTCACTGATTTTTCACCCAGCAGCTTTAAAAAAAACAAACACCCCAAATAGAAGTCTGAACGGTAAAAACGTTTTAAGAAAATGCATGTGTAATTTTAATTCCTTTATCCAACATAGTGCATTTAGCATATGCCAAGCATGGACTTTTTTATACCTCGTGTAAAAAGTAAAAAAAAAAAAAAAAAGTCCAACTTTAATTTTCTCTTTTATTGATTGCAACATCTTTTAATCCACACATTACAAAAATGCACAACAAATATCAGGCTCAGTCTGCAACCTTATAAGGGGGAGGAAAAAAAAGATCTACCAAATAAAATATGCTTTAACAAAATAAAAACAATTATAGTAACGTAAATGCCACTTTGGATAACCGTAATCAAAAACCCATTTTAAAAAAAACATTAAAAAAAAATCTTGACATAAATAAGTTAGTATAATTTCTCAGTGTTTTTTGTTTTAATTCTTTTTAACAAAATATGTACAGATGTACACTGCAAAAAAAAAAATGTCTACACAATTACACAGGCGACTGCATTTGTAGGATGAGCCGTTATTCGTCAAATACAGGAGAAGCTTTGAGATACTCAGACTTGCATCCTCAGCAGGTTTAAAATATTGGGGCAGGAGGGAATAAGAGATGGAAGAAAAAAAAGCACCTAAGTTATCACAAAGAAATACAATGTGAAGTCATCTACATAAAAGCAACCATGTATTTGGTATTGTAGGAGATATAACCGCTTTCTAAAGTAAAAACCCTTCCATCTGCAAAGCAGTAAGGCACATCAGGGTAGAGTCAATAAGTTCGCATGTCCTTCCGTAAATATCTCAGCTAGTCCAACGCATCTGAGGACTGCAGAACTACAACAGGAAGGGGGGAGAAAGGCCCAAACTAGTGCTTAAAAGCAACTCTAAAAATAAAAAAATAAATAGAATATCCTCACTGATTTGTTTTTGTTTTTTTTTAAGTTTCCTCCGCTTAAAAGAGCTAAAGATTGTGGCCAAAAAAAAAATAAAAAAAAATAAAAAAAAATAATAAATGAGCTACATTTGTACCATTCTTCAATGTCGAGTTAGGAAAATGACGGAGTGAAGTCACGCTGTAAAGAAACCGTAAGAAGCCATGATTTTTTTTTGTTTTTTTAAAGTGTAGCAATTAGGGACCGTGTCAACTTCGCACGAGCAAAACAGCATTTCCAGAAAGAAAAAAATAAAAAAAATAATTCAAACTACACTGCAATTCTTCAAGTCAAATCAAATTTCACACTTTTAGCATAAAGGATTTGTTTCATAAATCATAATGTTTCTTATGTGCTACATATGAAGAGAAATATATATTTATTAATTTATATACACAGGTAGTAAAAAAAAAAAGAAAAGAAATATAAGGAGCAAAAAAGGAAATCCAACCTAATTGCACACTGCTACATCGACTGCTGTTAGAGGCAGTAACATTTAACTGAGTGCCAAAAACTTTAGTGTTTCTATTCAGTGCTTCAACAGCGTCCTCCCCAGTCTTCAGGAGAGCTGATATGTTTCTGATGCTGCGTAGATCCTCGTCCAAAAGTAAAAAAAAAAAAAAAACAACAACACTGAGGTCTCCCACGTTTAGGGAAAAACAAGGGGGAGGGGGCATCTTCTCTGTGGGGCGAGAACAAGGAAGAGAGAGAGAAGAAAAACATGCAAGTTAGTACAACAGAACATTGTGTAACATTTTCTGTAACAACAAAAAAAGTTGAGTTTTTCCCCTGAGGATGCGTTTCCTGATGTGGAAAAACTGTTTTAAGAGCCTCAATGTGAAATACAAAAATATAATTTTTGTAAACATCAGAAAGTATGTTTTTTTGTTTTGTTTCTGTAGTTTTAATTTCTAGAAGCTACTTTTACATTTTAAGTCATATTTTGTGAGCCTCTCCAAGTGTTTTTTTTTTAGCTCATACAATTAAGATGCAGGTTAGCTTCCTGTTTTAATATATATATATATATATATATATATATATATA
>NW_006799956.1:2302332-2317361 GCF_000485575.1 Poecilia formosa
GTGTGTGTGTGTGTGTGTGTGTGTGCGTGTGGTAACAGGAGTGTGTGAGCGCAGCGAGTGCGTGCGTGTGTTTTTGCAGCTCTCGGAGAGACCAGCCCCTTTCCGTCCCTGCTCTGCTGTGAGGGCAGTGGCTGCTGACGTGTTACTACTACACTGTTGTTCAGCACTTGTTTACAGTTAAGTAGGAAACGAGCAGCACCGAAACACCTGCAGTTAAAGGGCTAAAAATAATGTCCAGCTCAGTTTTGTTTTCCTTTTTATTGTTTTCACTCGCAACGTTTGTCTGTCTGGTGTTAATGGGGCAGAACTTTTATCGATAAAACTCCACGAGTCGGCAAAATGTTCCGTTTGGTTGTCAAAAAATAAATAATAAATAAATAAATAAATACTAATTTTATAAAGTAAAAAGTGCCAAGCATAGAAAGGGCCACGGTATTTTCCTTTTCTTGTTTGCTAAACCACGTATACCTAATGTTCGTCTCTCTGACATCGTGTGTGGAAAAAAGGGGGGTTAAAATATAATTTAATTTTCTTACCGTTTTGCTAGTCCTCACGTTTGCCTCTTGGGACTGGACTTTCTGGGTGTGTGTTCAACAGAGTGGCTCAGGGTTGGACAACTAACTTCATCTGGGCTGCTGCGTGACCTCTTACTTTGCGCCGTGGTGTCTGCGAAAAATAAAAAAAGCTTTTTTTTCCATTTTACTACTTTCCATATTGATGCATTTATGAAAGTAATATGCCAAAACCGTGAGACTATCTATTACACAAATTAGAGCTGAAAACATGTATAAAAAAAAAAAAAAAAAAAAAAAAGTAGTACCGTGACACGGTCTTTTCCTCAGCCCGGTGCACTGCTCCGTACACTCAGTCAGTACGTCAGACATGCTCGTATCGCAGCTATGATTCCCGTTTAGATCCACATTGTTATTCCCAGAGCAGACGCCTTTCTCCCTCCGCGGGGGCCGCACGTAGAAATCCGGGACCTCAGCGGGGTCCACTAGTTCCCATGTGAGCCTGGCGTTAGGCAGCGGCTTGTCACTGGCAAAGTCGAAGCCCCACTTGGCGGACGCAGCCTCCTGCAGCTCCCGCATATGTCCCTTTAAATCCCTCTTTAACTCTTCGTGGTCCACTGAGCCGAAGAGGCTTCGGCAGGCTGACGGCTTCGGGTGTTCCGTAACCCGGGGCTCCGTCCGTTCCAACGTCGGGCTTCCGTTTGAAAGTCGAACGTCTGACATTTTACCCCCCAAAAAAGCTGAATCTTCGAGCAGCCAGGAGCGTCCGGTTTTCATAAGAAAAAAACACGTCGCCGGAGAGTGAGAGAAGAAAAAAAAAACAAAAAAACAACGGGTATCTCCTCGTCACGGGGGGAAAGATCCGAAACAGGCGTGAAACGGCTTATGCCATGCGTATGTCAAGCTGGAGGCGCAAACGGCTTCTGCGGTGTTCTGACGCCGAAGATAGTCCCCGCGAATCATCAAAACAAACTGCAGAGGAACCGAAGGAGCTCTTGTCAATTCCGTCCCGGACTGAGAGAAACTGCAGAGTAACCTCAGTACCCAATATGGCGATTCAGAGGCGTTGTGGGGACGGAGAGAGAAGGCTGGGCTCGGATGGAGGAGGGCCAGCGCATGTGATTGACACACAGAGCTATTTAAATCCCAGCGAGGCTGTTCATTTGCTGAACGCAGAGGCCACGCCCATGTTTTTTTTTAAAGCGCCAGCATTTTAAGTAATCTGGGCCAACTTTGTAAATAAGCTTACAGTTCGACACAATTTCAATCTTGATCAGCCGGGAGGTATTAATAATAATAATTTAAAAAATAATTTTAAGACAGATAACTAGTGTCTGTATGATTTATGAACATGCTGTCTGGATTTGAACTGCATTTTCAAATATTTTTATTTCACAGTAAGTCGTTTTAAGTTATTGCTATGAAAACATAAAATAAATTACAGAGCAGATTGAGTATTACATACACTGCAAAATGAAATTGAATGTTTCAACTTTAAAAAAAAAAAAAGTGAAATGGCTGAGTTTTGACAGCTGACTGAACTTCTTTGGTAATTGCTAAAACTTGAAAGTTTTACCAGCTTGAGACAGAAAGCTGTGCAGTGGTCACGTGGTTCTGTTTTTGACGTTATTTGAATAACCTTTTCAGCTCCCCTCACTGATTAGCTATTAGCCTGTAGCTGTTGGTTTCAAATGTGCTCCCAAAAAAAAAACAACAAAAAAAAACACATGTATTCCATAATCATGGTACAGTTAATATATCTAGGTTGCATTTTATATACGATAAACACTACACATGATGCATAGAAAACCACATACATTTGATCGTATCTTTGTTCTTTAATTATGTGTGTATTCTTGCCATTTTTTTGTTCTTTGCCAGCAAAACACGTTGAAAGCACTTGATAAATGCATTATTAAATATTGGTGAATGTAAAATTTAAATTATAATTTGCAAAAACAAATACCAAAAACAGAGATAAAAAAAAAACAATCACATTTGCAGAAAAGCAAGAATTTCTTCTGAAGCAACAATATTGGATAGGGAGTATTTAAGTAAAACTTATTTTCGAACTCAAACTGCATCATAAACTGTCTTTCCCCCAACATGAGAGTGTTGTCTCCTGAAGTGTGTAAGTTGTGTTACACTCCACAGAAGTAAAAAGAAGAAGAAGAAAAAAATTAAAACTGCAACAAAACAAATGCACCATAATTAAACAATTTTTAAAAACAATAATTTGCTTAAAATATGACCGTAAGCTTTTTGGGAGAAATGATGCAATTTAGTTTAATGGTGAGCAGCTGTTTACTTGAAAGTTTACGGTAGGATAAATGTTAGGTGCTCTGTGGACGGCCACACAGGCAATGTCGCCCTCTAGTGTTCACTGCCCCAAAAGTCTGCTGCAGAGGTAAGTCAACAGAAAAACATCTCTTTACCAAATGTTGTTTTAATAGCAAATCTTTAGATAAACAGCACATCTACATATGTACGTATATATAACACTAAACGGCCATCCACTTATCAGTCCATCAACATCTCCCACAGACTCTTCTCAAGTTTTTCCTCCTACCTTCCCTGTAAGTCAGTGGAGCAGCCTCAGAGGCTGAGCCACTTGACAATGTGAAAGTTTTTCTTGCCCACTCTGAGCAGGGTGAGTCCATTAGACAGTATGTGGATGTTGGGGATGAGGACCTGCTCCGGTTTGTCTTCCCTTTTGTGGTTGATCCATACTGCTCCTTCTGAAATCATCCGATACCTGAACGCAAGCGATCACACGATAAGATTCAGGTAAAGCAAGAACTTTTAACTACTTAAGCTTGTATGTCTGACAAGCTACAGCAGTCTGGTCATTCAGTATATTCAGGTAGTCTGCGGACCTCATTCTTTGGGCTCATAATGTTGCTGGACCTACTAGACCTGATCAACTCCAGCATTGCCCCTAAAGGCTGGTACAGTAGACACCAGCTCTCTTGGAAAGTGAAACTATTTTCCCCAGTTAGCTTCAATGATTAAAAGTTTTCTTATGGCCAGACAGCAGTTCAGTTCCAATTCCTTGTGTTCTTACTTTCACCATTAAACACGTCCCTGAGTCCTACTGTTCTTCTTCCCATTGCTTTCACCAAACATTTAGGTGATTGCCAAACACGATCATTCGGGATTTTCTTTACCCCCCAACCACATCTCTTCCTCAAAGATGATGGTTTCCCACTTTCCTTCCAGTGTTTAATAAATCGTCAAGCACTTTTTGACCAAATTTTTCAAGAAAACGCCATCAGCTCTGGCGTTTTCTCTACTTCACGCACACTAGTGACCCTTCTAAAACAGACTAACATCTTTTCCACAAGCATGGGATGAGTCTTTGGACCTGGTTAGTTAAGAAATTCTGAGTAAATACAACCAAAACAAACCTGTGTGTGTAGCGCCAATGGGAGAAATAACTCGCTGTGTTTTACAAACAACAAAAGTGAGATCCTACGACTAAAATCTGATGCCTTTCCAGTCGTTTCATGAAGAAGAAAGTTGCACCCATTTTCTTCTTCAGAGGTTTTCTTTCAGTGAACCAGCTTTCCTAACTGCTGATGAAAAGCAACCCCATAACCAATGGCAGCGCTCTGTTACAGTAGGTGCTCATGACGAACCTACCCTTTAGGCCCATCAGGGATGGCGCTGGCCTTACGGCAGGCGTCTAGCACCGTGGTCCCCGGCTCCAAAAGCATTTCTTGGAAAGGAGCCTCCCTGAAGAGCTCCTGAAGCTCCTCGTCACTCATTTGCTCCAACGCCTGAATGCTGCTGTGATACAACGCATTGGTACATCTGCAGGGACAAACAATACAGCTTTTAGACAGCTCCTCCAGGATTTTGCAATCGTTTTTTGTGATTTACAGTTGTCAAAATCTCATATTCTGTGGGGCTGCTTTAGAAATATTTCCTCATTAATCCTCATCCAAAATCTACATATAAGAAGAAAAATATATATTCACATTTATTGACCACGGACTCTAACTTGACATCAAGCAAAGGTAGAGGCAGCAGTGCAGCACAAGCAGAGGTTAAGCTAGACTTTTTCTTTGTCCATCATTTTGACCAATGAGATCAAAAATATTCCCCAATAATCAATTTTTACCAGTTAATTTTTTTATGTTAACATGTTCAATTGCGTTTAATTTTAATTTGGTTTAACTAATAATAATTACAATAAAGCAAAATGAGTTATTGTGACAGGTCTAGTCAAAGATGGAAAATGTTCCTTTAACACGACCTGTGAGAAATACTGTCACCTGCAGGTGGGAGTTAGAAGTCACCTAAACTCAATGTTTTTTGGGGAAAATTTGGTGCAACGCTTAAAAAGAAAAACCTCTGGGGACCAATTCTGACCTCTTGGCGCTCTCGAGGCCCTCCTTTCCGTGCACCAGTTTGGTCACCTCTGCAGCCAGTCGTTTGTGGGCGAGACGTTTGCTTGGGTCCTCCCTCTGCTGCTCCATCAGCTTCTCCACCTCCTCCAGGGGCAAAAAGGTAAACAGCTTCAAGTATCTGCAAAACACCCACACAATGCACTTCAGCGTCCTTGTCACTGTGGTTCGGGCATCAACAGAAGCGGGGAGCTTTCTTCTTTGCGTACCGCTCCACGCTGGCATCCGACTGTCGGAGGAAGAACTGGTAGAGCTCGAAGGGGGACGTCTTGTCTCTGTTGAGCCACACCGCGTTGCCGGCGGTTTTCCCGAGCTTGTCACCGGTGGTGCTGGTCACCAGCGGGATGGTCAGGCCATACACCTCCTCACCGCTTACTCTTAAAAAGAATGTTTTAAAAATTGATTTGAATGGTTACATGGGAGAATATGGTAAAACTAAATTGCAGAGCTGGTCATAACAAGAGATTAGGTAAAGCAGAAACATGGGGAGGCGATTATTTCATTCTCCCCACAGTTAAAATGATGTGGCGATAGTGGTATCATATTGTAGAGCCAGATAACATGAATAAAAAATAAATAAATTTGAAAGCGTGAGGAAATATTGACAAATGAGATTTTCATTGCTTTTCTGTTTGGGATAAGTAATTTTAAACAAACACCTTCGCACCTCAAACAAAATCATGCCTACTAAGACAGGAAACAGCGGTAAATATGGATGACGATGCAGCGGCTGAAAACATCTCATGGTAATGAAAGAGCAGATTGTTTTGACGAAAGAAACGGGTGTGGCCACTTGATTGCAAAAGATAGAGAAAAATGTATAGAGTCAGCACATCCGCACCAAAGTTCAACAGTGCAGGAAACATCAATGATGAGTTGTGTGGAAGTAAACGGGTGGAAAAGAAAATCGAACACGTTTTGCTCCGGAATAATGAAACAATTACGATCTTGTTTGGAAGCTAACAAACAGCCCAAACATGAAGGATGAGGTTGGTTCAAGCTATGGATAGCTTGGTCAAGGAACACTAAAGTGGACTATGGTTGTTGTTGTTTGTGACCATAAAGTTTATCAACCAAAAATGAAAAAAATAGCTTTCTTTTACAGTGATTTTTACTATTGCTCTCTGTCAGTACAAAATATCCACTGATGTCCATCGATTTCCCTTCAAACTGTCCTCGGTACATTCAGCTACAATTATTAGCTTCAGGTATGACTTCCCTTCCATATGTATCATTAGCTTATAACAACATGTTAGGGCTAAACTAGATGTTTTGCAGTTTTGAATGCTTAAGTGTACTTTAAAAAATGTTAAAGCAGCTCATGATTAAAATGTAGCAAGTTTTTTTTTGTATGCGAGGCTGGAACAACTGCTGAATAAGTAGTTAGTCTAAAGTAGGCGATTCAACGTGCTGAAGTTTGCCTGTGTATATCAGAGTAAAAATGCTGGTCAGAACTGGAGCACAAATGGAGAAATCTGTTTGAATGGTGCCAGCGGTTTGGGATATCTATGTGGGATGAATTACAGGCAGGTAAAACTGGTTCTGGCTGTGAAAAACTTTAAACTGGTATAGAAGTTTACTTCTCAGGTGGAGAAAAACCCTGAAAATATAGCCAAAGTCTGTGTTAGAATGGCTCAGTCAAAGTCAAGGGCTGAATCCAATTGAGAACCTGTATGAGACCCACTCAAGTTTTCACTTGTGAAACCTGCAACTAATTATTTGCATATCAAAATACACAACCAGGGATATCCGGTCATTTTTTTATTCCGATTTCCTAAAGCAGCCTGGAACAAAGCTGGAAGGGAAATTTACTTGTGAATGTACTCATGTCCGGACATCAAATTGCCCAGCTGGTCGGTGCCTCCGAGCTGAATCCTGCAGCCGTATATTTGGTGGAGGTGGTAGAAGTCATAAGCTTGGAACACCTGGTAGGTGAACTCTGTCAGGCTCATACCGTCTGCGCTCCTCAGCCGGGACTGCACGCTGTGGCGGCTGAGCATGGTCCCCATCCGAAAGTGCCTGCCGGTCTCCGACAGAAAGTCCACCACTTCCCAGCTCTTATACCAGCTCCGGTTGTTCAGCACGTTCACCGTGCCCAGCGGCCTCGAGCGGTCGTGGAAAAGCACCTCGTGGTTGATGAAAATCCTCTGAATGCTCTCCCGGATGCCGCGGGTGTTCTCCTCCACCACCTCCGCGGACAGCCGCTCGCGCTCGCTCGTTTTCCCGCTCGGGTCCCCGATTTGCGCCGTGGCCCCTCCGAGCAGCGCGACGACGTTGTGCCCGGCGCTCCGGAAGTGGAGCAGGCCGATAATGGCGAGCAGGTTGCCCACATGGAGGCTGTCGGCTGTGGGGTCGAAGCCGCAGTATACAGTCTGAGGAGCGGACTGGAGCAGCCGGGGAAGCTGGTCCTGTGCTGCGTTTTCTGGGAAAGAATCCTTCAGGACACCGCGCTTATGTAGCGACAGGAGCAGTCCGCTGGACGCAGCGGCGGAGCGGTGAAATTTAGACCTGAGTGTGAGGAAGAGACGCGCTCGTCTCAGGAGGCTACAGGACGGGTGTCGCGAAACACAACAGCAGAACCCGAGCATGGACACCGCCATGTTGGACAATGTGACGAGAAGGAGGAAGAGCGTAAGATAATTTGATTAATGTAGACTGCCCCCTGCTGGAGTGGTTCTGAATCAGAGCAACCGCAGACATGGCAGTGGCTGCTTATTTACTCAACCAAGAGTCAAGGTCACAAGACTCTGCTATCGTCATTTTGTGGGTCAGATTGGGAACGACTGAATTAAAGAGGAAGTTTTGGATTTATGAAGTGGGATTCTATATATATATAAAAAATATCATTCAAATTTAAATTTTTATTAGTATAATCTTTGTACTTTCATAGAAATGAGTATCAAGCATTTTTGTCTTTTTGCGGAAAATATTTAAGCTTTCATCTTCACAGTTGGCTTTTTGCATTTCCAAATGTTTAAAGTTCATGTCTTCAGCATAACACAACGTGTTTAATCTCTCTTCTGATTCCACATTGTGAGATTATTACTTTTATTACAGATAACAGAGAACTATAAAAATCTACACAAATATCTTTACTATATGCAAGCTACACTGTAGCCCAGTATGGCCCCAGAGTTTCAGTCTAAGAAATTATTTGTCAGAGAAACCATTACTTTATTTTAACTGGAAAAGCTCAAATTAGGTGTTCAAAAAAACAACAACCTTAAAAATAATATATTCAAACAGACTCAAGTTGTTCTTTCAAATGTCAACAAACAAAGTAGAGGACTTCAAAATCATTTTATTTTCTTTTTAAATCCATTCAATGTCAATTTGCCTTCTTGCAAAGTACTAACTATGCACGACTAAATACTCAGTACATTCAAAACATTTACAGTATTATTATCCAAGCCATAAAACACACAGATAACAACTTCCAAAGATGCTTTCTGCCTCTGAAGTAGACTAGAGCTGCAGAAATAAACAAGTTGAAGGTCACAAAACAAAAAGAAAAACCTAATTCCTATGACTGCTGCCCCTGGAAAATAATCTGTCCAAACTGGAAAAGGAAAGCAATTTTTCTTGTATTGTTGCTTCTGTTTATGGGCTCCAAAGCAGAGCAGCACAGACTTATTGTATTAAATTGAGTAAGAAAGACAGGGACAGAGAAACAGTACCTTTCTATATCCTGAGCTAGTGCAACAAAGGAAGACTAAGAATCCCTGATACAAGTTAAAAAGTCCCTTGTCAATTCCACGTCAAACAAACCCCCCGCACCCACAAGAGTACACCAGCTTCACCTTTCGGGCCTTTTTTGTAGTGTTTCATTCATTTTCAGTTTCGCTTTTAAAAACCCTTTTGAGCAAATCCTTCATTTTCATTGACTGACGATCGATTTCTGTTAAAATCTGACGAACCATTCTATAGGTTTCCGTTAGGTCACACGAACAGGTCAATTGTTTACAATTTTTCAATCTTGTGAGTCTTCGACGTTGGCGTGTACACACACACACACACACACACACACACACAAACACACACACACACACACACACACACACTCTCTCTCTAAGGCACATGTTGTTGGTGATTGATCACCAAGCATGATCTGCAAGGTGAAAAACTGAGCTGCATTCGGTGAATTCTTTGCAGTCTGAGACAAGATATACAGTTGAAGCCAGATATGTACATATGTTTTCCCCTGTTTGACATTAAATCAGAGGTTTTTTTCTGTTGTAAATCAGTTAAGATTACAGACATTATTTCCATTTTCTTAACGCCAGAATAACGAGTAAGATCTTTTTATTTGAGAAAAGCATTTGTTTCTGTTTTCTTTGCCTTTATGCCACTGGAAGAAGTCCAAGATGAGGTTGTTTTGACTTTGTAGGCTTCTGATAGGTAATTCACGATATTTAAGTAAAGCCCT
The DNA here is from genome assembly GCF_000485575.1 of Poecilia formosa. Taxonomy (NCBI): domain Eukaryota; kingdom Metazoa; phylum Chordata; class Actinopteri; order Cyprinodontiformes; family Poeciliidae; genus Poecilia; species Poecilia formosa. Next base: position 2,311,680 of record NW_006799956.1, read on the forward strand.
AACTGTGGATATATTTTAAGACAACACCTCAAACATACTTCTTCCTCGTGTGACATTATTCTATGATTAAAAAAATAATAATAAAAAAATAAGGAAATAAATTGTGATTGCAAACATATCTGGTAAATCTCCAGATATACTATCTGCTTAAATAATTTTATGAAGGCATAAACAACATGGGAATGTCCAGCCGATGTCGTCAAGGTAGGAGACGCATTTCCCAGAGACGAACGTGTTTTGGTGTGAAAGATGCTAGCTGAAGCGCCACTCAGAGACGAAGAGGCCATTATTTAAAATGCCAGATGATAGTTTGCAAACGAACTCGAGGATAAATACCTGCTGGCGACATGTTGATCTGATGAAACAAACATTGAAATGTTTGACCATCATGATCACTGCTACATTTGGAGGCAAAAGTGGGACGAGAACACCATCCCAACTGTGAAGCACAGTGTTGGCAGTGTGATCTTGTGTGACCGTTTTGCGTCAGGAGGGACTGGTGCGCTTAACTGGAAAGACGACGCAGTGAGAAAATAAAAACATTACGTGGAGATGCTGAAGTAAATATGGAATCCTCATTAAAAACAATCTCAGCATACCCAAAAACATAAATGTAAAGAGTTACTTTTACTGCAGTGGCCATCGTAAAGCACTGATCTCACTCCTATAGAAAGTTTGTGGGTAAATATGACAATTCATACAGTTTTAAAGGCGACTATCAAATACTAAAATGTATGCAAACTTCAGAATTTTAATAATTATTCTGGAATTTAGCAAGCAGAAATAATTTTGAGTAATCTTAACTGGCCTAAAACAGAAAAGTTTAGTTTGGTGAAATTAGTTTGATGGAATGTCAAAACAATGAGGCAAAAAAAAAATAAAAATTGAAGGTTTATGCAAATATCTGGTTTCAACTCTAAGTGAGAACGTTAGAGGCAGCTTGGAGGTTGGTAATCTATCCGTGGCAGAGCTCATGTTTGAGTTAGTACAACATAGCAGCAAGTCTGGAGAGAAAAGTCAGACAGAAACAAGCTTGGAAAGCAACCTGTTCTAAATTTACATTACTGCATCATCAATACTCTGATAGCATACGACGTGATGGCTAATTATGAGTGCATTTAGACTCTCTGATAGCAAACAGAGATCCAATCTGTCAAAACAAACAAAAAAAATTAAAAGACAAAATATTTTGCGGTTGAGTCTGCCAAGGAGCATTTGATATTGATAAAAATCTCTGTGCATATATTATCTCTATTTGTATTCTGATGTGCAACCTGAGAAAACAGTATCAAAAGACACGCTATTTCAACGTATGATCAACACTATCCCGTAGCTAAACATTAACAAGACATCTCCTCGTCGTTAAACTATAGCCGGAGACGACGGAGTCAAGTTTTTAAATCAATCACAAAACGTGATAAGCCGGAACAGTCCAAAGCCATCTTCGGTTCAGATCAAAAAGGATTCGGTTCAGTTGCGAAATTACAAAACAGCTGGAAGCAACAGTTTTGATGGCTTAAACCAAAGGAATGTCCCCAGCAGGGTTCAGATTTGTGGATATCCCGATCGCCCCGTTTCACCTTGATTCTATTTACACTTTCAAACTGTGCCATTTCTGAGTAAAACTTTATCAGATATAGTCGTACGTACACGTTTTTAGTATAAAAATATGATCTAATTCAAGTGAAAATACAAACATTAAAGCAACACGAACAAGCAGTACACATTTTTTTGAACGTAAAAGTTTTTAGCAAAATTAGGGATGTGCAGAGTCCATTACTATAATGTGACTTCAAGATTTAGCTTTTAGAAGGGGTAAATGGTAATGCAACTAGCTATGTACAAACACAATGCGATGTCATTAGGGGGTGAAAAAAAGATGAAACAAAAAAACAAAACAAAAAAAACGACGCTGCAATAGTCAGAAAAAAGGTTTCACAAGATGAATCCACTTTATGTTACTTTTAAAGCACCAAAATAATGATAAGAATAGTAGAGCTGCACATATGTTGAAAAGAGCCGTAAAATAGTAGAATAATTTGAGTTAAACATTTGTGCACAATTGCTTTCCATACACCATGCATTTGAAGATTTCTTATATGACTGACGAGAACCTGCTCCGATTGTTGGAGGTCTCTTAGTGAAAGCTGTTAGTCCACATTCACTTTAAAGAAATAAAATGTTTAGAAAATATCTTTTTGTCCAAGAAAACTGATGTAAAATCTTGTTGGAACTGCTTTATCTGACAGACGCTACATAGAGATTAAAACTACTTACACAAATTTGAATCGTGTAGAGCTGGAGGTAACTTTGCTCGTCCTGTTAAGAAAAATAAAACCGCAAAAAGACACGTAATCCTCATTAAAAATTCAGCTTTATTTTAAATCAAGGTAGACTAAATAATCTGATGGTTATTTAAAGTATTGTTTTTCAAGGGTGGATATTAAACAGATGATCATATGCTTCTCGCATTATTCCGCATGTGTGTTTTTATGTTACAAAATCCAAGTAGACATTTCCCCTCCTTCTGGTGTCAAAGCTAGCATGTTCTTCTTATACAAATGGTTGGGTGACAGCAAAATGCGCGAGTTGCCTTGTTATAAACATGCATTGGGTTACAACTGGGACTGGATGATTTTTGGCTAAACCGCCTCTGACTGGGCTCCGGTCTTTTTCCGAATAGTAAACTCATACTGTAGTGCAACCAGGACAAGCTAACACTCTTTAAGCTAAGGTAAGTTATGTAACGGCAAACTATTTTCGGTGTCAATTTGAAATTAAGCCAAAGAAAACAAGGTTTAGGAAATCTCAGAGTTGAGGTAAGGATCTAACACTACGTAGGGAATACGCAGAAAGGTCGCTGTTTACATTTAATGCTAACCACGCTAACCACGCTAGTGGCTAAAACAAAGTTAAAATCAAGTTAAAATGTTAACCGTCATCATTTTGTCCTTTGAGAACAACAGTAAAACTGGTGTGATGGCATCTCTTCTATGAACATAAAAATCTATGAACAGTTGATGACAATAAAAAAAAGGTATTGGCAGGTTTTCAAAACTATGAAAAAGGCTACAAACTGCTGAAAAACTGATTGGGTACACGTATAAGGACTACATTAAGAAAAAAAAAGCTGTGGGTTTCTTTGTGAGAACAAAGAAAACGGGGGGAGGGAGGCGCTATAGCTGAGGCAATGTGACACAAACAAAAAGAAAATATTAATTTCTATATTTAGGCTTCTGTTGAGATTCTAGTGCGGCTCAAGTTGGAGTCGGACCAAAAACCACGAGCACAAAGCACAGATGGAGTGTCAAACATCTGAGCGTGTGTTTTTGTTAGGAAAGCGGCTCAGACATTTGTGAACAAATCACAGACAAGTTTGTGCTTATGCTGTGCAACAAGATGCAATTTCAAGTCAAAACCCGATCGTCACAATTCAGCTTGCGATCGCGTTCGTACGTTTGGCGACTCCTTGGATGTGTCCGGTTGTATGAAGAAGAACATGCTGGTAGGCTTTGAAGCAGCAGGACTGTTTGGCTGCCAGGTCGAGGTGGTTTAACGGATGCTGACTTTATATGGCTCTTTAACTTCAGTATAAAAATCTCTTTTCAAAACACACAACTGGAGTGGCAATCATCGAGTTCCCCGTCTTCCCTCCTTTTCAGGGCTCACCGTAGGTTAATAGCTGAGTTTGGTCAGAAATGCTACACAGATTTCTACAAAGTGGCTTTAATCAGACGATGTTTCACATCTGATCTAGTTCCTTTTTTTTCTGTCTCAGAAGGTTCCAAGCAATGGAGTGGTGAGAAGCCAGACCAACCAAAGGAACCGTCCGCCAGAGAAAAGTTCCTTCAAGCTGACCGGAAGCCAGAAGCAAATTCTGCCGCGTCGGAGACGGCACAGCTCAAAGTGGTTGAACCCTAGCTTAACGTGTCTTCTCTGAACGGTTTAGTTTCTGTTCCGTCGGCTGGTTGCTGCAGTCCCTCAGTACATGTCTCTGTAGATCTCCTGTAGAAGCGGGTGCAGGGACGTGTCCTCTGTCTTTTTGATCTCCTGCACCAGCTGCGCGTGCTCCGTGACCAGCTGCCGGAGGTCGGCCAGTTTCTGCAGCAGTTTGGGGAACAGGAAGGTGTCGTCGGGGTGGTTGGCCAGCAGGTGGAGCTGGAGGACGTGGACGATGCTCTCCTGCATCACCTCGATGTGCGACACGTTCACCAGGCCCGGTCGGTCTGAGGGCAGAGGAAGTCAGAGGAGGCATCGTGATTGTCCAAGGTTCAATTTCTCAGAAAATAATGAGATACAGATCAGTTAAAAGGAACGAATCACTGTGTGTGTGGTGAAACTGTGTAACGTATGGTCGTAAAGGGCAGAACAAACCCAACTGTACAAATTTAAAATTTCCCTCTAGCCTCACCTCCGCAGCAGATGATGGCCGCGACAAACAGCGCCAGGTCGCTGTCGTCCAGTTCCAGCGCGTTGAACTTCATAGCGAACTGGAACTTGGGCTCCATCATGTCGCTGAACGGCCGCCGCAAGCTCTTGAGGAACTCCCGGGTGATGAAGCCCGAGCCATACGCCACGAGGAGGCCGTCTTTGTTCATGCTGGAGGCGAGCATGGCAAAGAGCGCTTCGTACACGCCGTACTTCAGGAGCGTCACCTGGTCATTCAGGTCCAGGCTCGAGAAGCCCGGCACGGACTTCGCGAACTCGGTGAGCTCCGTGACAGTTTCCACCGATGTGCACTGGCAGCAGTGGAAAATCCGAACCTCGGCCTCTCTGTCCTTGAGGGCCCCCGCCGAGCCGACCATCTTGGCCACCAGCGTTTGCTCCGCCAGCTGCAGCGTCTCCATGTCGTGGATCACGAACGGCTGCGGAGGGAGAGCCGAAAGTTCACTCGATTAATCGGGATTAATCAATTATTAAAATTTTGTAATCGATTAATCATTAACTAGAGTATATAAACTCTAAAAATGACCCAAACTGTACAAAAAATATATAAATTTTTCATTTAAGATGAAAAACCTTTGTCTATAAAAATGTTCCACCCAGAACATTATCATTTTCACCCAATTCAAAATTCTGTATTATTTTGCTATCCATTGATTAATCAAAAAAAAAAAAAAAAAAAGATTAGTTCTGTATTTTTAGCTGCAGATGCACCCTTTGCTACAGATGACCTAGCATTCACTAAATGAATATTGTTACTGCATTTTAGGCAATAAAAGGTTTTTTTTTTTTTATCAAGTAATTCAATTGTTTGCGTATTGGGATCTTTTGTTGTATGTAAAAAAGCGGCCAAATGAAAAATCTGAAGAATGTGGCAATTCTTTTATCCGATTAATCGTCAGAATAAGCAACAGCATGCAGCCCTACTGATAATGCGTTCAAACTGAAATACGGCCGTCTTTACAGTGCTTACGGCTCAGAGCTAACGGGTAGCAGACGAACATGGAAAATGTTGACTCGCCACAAACGCTGGACGTTTATACATAATCTTTAGTAAGGCAAAAGTCAGAACCCTCAGCCCTTATTGACACGTTGAAATTTACTGTCATGGACTCATTTATGTGGACGATCGTCTAAATCCCCTCACAACAAACAGAAGAGCTTTGAAGGCAGAAATAAACAACCACTTAAAAGGTAAAATTTTAGCCATTTTTTTAAAAAAAAAAAAAAAAAAAAAAA
>NW_006799956.1:2317433-2374089 GCF_000485575.1 Poecilia formosa
TGATGGAGGGACCCAGTACTGGAAGCAGAGATGAGAGGCTACATCAGCTGCTGAAGAACTGATTTAACAGGAGGCCAAAGGGGAAAGTGTGGACAAACCTCCATCTGCTTCGCACCTACAGTCTTTATGCAAGCAGAGAGGGCAGACGGAGAAAACGCAACAAAGTTCCAGCAGACCTGAAACGAAATGCCCACGGCTGAGTAGAAAGACATCCACAACTTTGGCCTGTGCCGCTATTTACGGAAATGATGTTCCAGGACGTAATGGGTGTTCTTTGCTTCTATTTAAGCTCCGCAGCTGTTTGGGTCGGCTGCTAGCGTACCAGCATATTATGCTAGTTCAAAACAACACGCACCTTTGAAATGAGGGGAAAAGTCAGGGGCTCACCAAGGTGTGTAGCAGGAGAACTTTATCCCAAAAACAGGACTTACTAACACACAGCTCTCTGAGGAGCGCGGCTGATGATTAGACATCAGGTAGATTTAAAAAAAAAAAAAAAAAAAACTCATAAATGATGGTAACTCTAGGGCTTATTAGGAGCATAATCCTTATTTTGTACTCCTAGCAATATGAAAGATTTTAAAAGTAAAACTATTGATCTACAAATGCGCACATTTCCAACCGAGTACATCCCAGCTACTGCTTTCACCAGGCGTTTTGATCTCCAAAGGCTCTCAGTAAAATCTACTGTATGTCTGAACACGGATGGAAACTCGTCCTGTCCTTCCAGACCCATTTTACACCCACAAACATCCATCTGACCAGTTTTCAACCAGTTTTGGCTTCTGACCCGAATTCAAGCACTTTTTCCCCACTTCAATGAACAAAGAAAGAAAAAAGGGAACGATTGTAGAGACCACCCAGAGAGAGAGAGTCCTTTTTGTCATTTCTTGTGGTAAAAAAGATACTCCAGACCTTGAGTTAAAAAATGTAAGACTTTTTAAGACTAATATGAATGAAATTTACCACATGTATCCACAGAAATGTACAAACTTCGTCCAGCCAACTGGTGATAAATTTCCATTTACCCATTGTAGACAAAAATGCTAGCTAGCTAGGAAGGCTATGTTGGCAGTCATTCGCAATGAAGGTGTCTGAGAGTGACCCAAACTTTTGCCTGACAGAAAAGTCCAGAGAAAAAAAGAAGATAAAACATACCATATATGAAATGAAGACGTTTAAGATTTGTGATTAACGTATGTAAGGCCAACTTACTTTTTAAAAAATGACCTTCATTTAAGACTTGTTATGGATGTGTGGACGCCCTGTGTCACACAGAGACGATTCTTTGGTTGCAGACTTCTAGAGTCATCCAAAATAATTTCTTTAGGGAGAAGCTAATCGATGTTTCCTGTGCAGTCAACGCCTTTCACTCACCAACCCACCACTTTAAGTCAACGTACAGGGTTGCTGGTCTTTCCGGTGAGTATGGTCCGAGCCTTGGCCTTGTTCATGTTGAAGTTCTTCAGGTAGGCCTCGTATATCTGCCTGGCCAGCGTCTTCTGGTCAGCCAGCTGGGGGTTCACCACCTCCCTCTCCCCTGTCACCATCTCCGCCTTGAGCTTCAGCTTCTCCGACTGGGGCATCCTGCCGAACCGGATGGCTGCGGAGAGTGGATTTAGAAGCAGACGGATATTATTTTGCTGACGTTTAAAGCCTAAAAAAACCGCATAAAAGAAACCAACAGATGCCCTAAATATGCGTGAGTTTGAATCTGATAGCAGTAAGAACGTAGTAACAGAGACTTTGAATTATGAATGCTAAATAATGAGACAACAAGCAGTCTGTTTTGCTTCAGTGTCGCTTTTCTGCACACAGACGCTCTGCATGTGTTCAGGTGTGAAACAATGCTCTATTTGTTTGGTACGTGTTCGTGGTGAACCGACATGCCGGATACTTTCAGTATAAATACGTGTCCTGCTGCATCCCAACCGTTGTATCTGGTTACACCGGATACTGGCCAAATATAAGTAAACTTCTGAATTCGAGGAACATTCCAAAAAAAAAAATGTCTAAAAAAATGATCTCGCTCAGTTTTCTGGCCTTTAGCAAAGATAAATAATTTTGGAAATTCAAACTAATCCAAAACGAAGAATAGTTTGGTCTGATTTCACTTCAGAAAGTGAGAAAAAAATGTGTTTGTGTCTTTTTATTCAGCGTACGTAAATATCTGGTTTCAACTGTGTAAAAATGCAACGGGTTTTTAAAGTGTTTCTAAACACTGAGCAGATTTTTTTTATGTTTCCAATTGTAATTTAATTAATTATGTTTTTCATGACCTCCAAGTCTTCCAGGTTTGAAGGCTTCTTTGCAATCACCGTAATCTCTAGGAGCCTCTTAAAAAAATTGCTTCCAGGCAAAAGAAATGTTGATTATTAACTATTTTAATTACAAATATAATTGACGATTTTAGCAGCAGTGGTAAGAGTGGATTATTTTTAAGTCAATCACTTTATTTCTCCTCTTTCTTATCTTTTAAACACTGCGTTGATGCCAAATCCTTTTATTTTCACACAATAAAATATCCTTTTAACCTTCCAGGAAGTATTGAATAAAGGCGGCACAAAACAAAGTGGGCTTCCTTTGAGTTAAACGTACTTCCACTCGTCCCTTATGAAAGTGCGATGGCGTCTCTCAGACAGGTTGATCCTATTTAGCTAATAATGGTGATTAGAGGTGACCTGTCTTTGACCCCCACCTCTTTGGTTTAACCCTATAAGAGCCTAATGCAGCATATAAGTCTCTCTTTACCCACGTTAAGACGGGTGTCTCAGGTTTTAATGGATTTGATGAGGCCAGGCTGTTGTCCACGTACGGATAAACACACACACACACACACACGCACGCACACACACACACACACACACACACACATCTCCCTTAGAACACACAGCGTTCAGCTGCACCCTGCCTTTATTGTACCATAAAGCCATAAAGGAGGACCTGATTTCTCTGTTGACCCGCCTCATGTTCGAGTACGGAGTGGGACCGAGCCGGGATGCGGCTCCTGACCCGGATAACGACACTGGGGACGGAGGGGGCCTCGTTAGATTGCCGCTCACAAAGCAAGATCATCTGAAGACGTTCGTAAGGAGCCGAGTCGAATCAAGATGTGAAGTGATTGGCTTTCAGCTCGGTATTAAGCCCGCTCCCCGCGAGCCGACATGAGCAGATGAAGCGTGTGAGGGGGGAGCGGAGCGGGTAAGGAAGCTGGACGCGGTTGGGAGACGGCCGGATCGGTTCTGTCCAATCGTCCATTTCAGCGATCTGTCTCGTTAGCGGCTGAGACGCGGGGTATTGTTGTTACCCACATTTGCGATGTGAAAAAACGCGTTGGTCCAAAATGGCATTTTATTCCATTGGAATAATCTCACCCAAAACAAATCAGCGTTTCCCCTGCGGTCCTTCAGACAGAAACTTGGGCCTTTGGCGAGCCTCGTTTCTATTTTCCAGCTCTGACTGCAGACATGGCAACGTTAAGAGAAGGTATTCTCTCGAAGCAACTTACCAATTTATGAAGAGCGGCACTTACTTTCTTTACCATCTTTCCCATTTTGAGGAGTCACCAGTAGAAATGGGGCTCTGTCGCCTATTTAATTAGATTCAATCCAAAAAGCCTTCACTAATCCCAGAAGGAAATTAAAGGTTGTTGTAACTCATATTATACAGTTTCCTTCAAAGAGAGAGTTGTAGATCATCTCCTGTAACAGTCTGTATTCCAGCGGTTTTGAAGAAGCCTCTGAATGAAGACGCTCTGTTGAGTCGTCCGAGTGAGTTTGCTGATGATGAGTTTGTTTTGTACTGGTGAGAGCACAGCGCCCTGCGGTATCCCCCCCCAAAAAAAACAAAAACTCTTTGCTTATAAATGAACTCTCTCGAAACACCGACCGAATTAGAAAACGATAGTTTGCTTTTGAAGAACGCTTCCGTTATGATCATTTAGAAATGTTTCCTAATTGTGCAGAGGGACGACAAGTTTTCATGCAACACGGAGATTCAACTGTGGAATCAATCAGTCGTTGATGTAAAATTAGCTGCATGTGCCGAGGACAGAATCAGATGGCTCTCATCTAAAATGTCTTTCCCCTCTGGTTACATTTAGGTTCATGAAATTTTATACACAGGCTGCAAGCAGGACCACAGCTGACTCAAATACTACTACAAGTTGCTGAGTATTAAAGGACCATCAGCATCAAAGTTTCGACAACCTTCAAGACGCAAATGAGTAAAAGAAATAAAATACAGTTTTTTTTTAGTCTCCGTACAGCGTGGAGTGCTGATTCGAAGTGTGCAAACTTCCTATGTAAACCCACACAAACACACATCAGTTATTTCCTCTACGACCTGCATCGAAGTACCTTATTTTTTAAACATCTGATCACAGTTTTGAGGTTGCCGACCTGCGTACAGCAGCATTTACCAGAAGCTTTAGATTTTTTTCTATTCCTAAAGAGTGACTCACTGCACTTTCAGAGAATAAAAATTAACTTTTATAAGCCGGCTTTCTAAAACTATGTTCCTGTCGCAGTGCCAATACCAACAGAAAGTGTAAAAAAATTAAATAAAATTGCAATCAGCAGTAGAGAGCAATTCATCGGGCGGTGACAACAGGGACGGGAGCTGAGGAATGACTGGAGAAATGCTGGGAAAAGATGCAGTTTGTTGCTTTTCAAGATGCCAGTGATGACGACTGATGCACTTTCCGAGTTAACGCCTCGCGCTCGGTTAGATATGATGTTTCACAAAGTCTCTACAATAACGAACTTTTAATAAACTCCGGCTTTCAAAAACTCAGACGCTGCACAAAAATGTTGCAATTTAATTTTCAATTCGAAGGCTAAGCAGATAAATGAAAATTACTATTACAATTGTTGGATTCAGCTACTTGCCGTGTTAACACTCAAGGACACATCTACATTAATGATTATTTTTATTTTTTAAACGTATCATGTACTTTTTTTTAAGCTTAAAAAAATCCTGCCTGGCAGCTCAGCATCCAAGCATTTTTATAGAAGGTTGAGTGGAAAGAAAAAGTGTGGTACAAAAAGGTGTGCAAGCACTTCATGTTTCCCTCTGCTGACAAACTAGGTAGTGATTTCAGTTTCCAGCAGGACTTTACGCCTGAACATGCTGAAAATATTACCAACATCTGCCTCAATCGCCATGGTAACATTGTGACAAAGCAGAGAGGATGAATGTTGAACTTCCTGAGCGTCTTCAGCAGAACCACAGACTAATCACATCTATACCACACTGAGAATTCACAATATGTTGAAAAGGTGTCATTGTTGCGATATCAGTGTGTGACGGTGTGTTAGGAGTGTGGCAACGCAGCAATGCAGCAACGCAGCAACGCAGCAATGCAGCAACTTCGTTGCCATATTTAGTGACTTTTCGTGCTAAAAATGTGCATTGGCCAAAATCGGAAACAGCAGGAAAGGCTTTTTAAATTGGTATCAAATGTTTGTGCAGAAGAAATTTTAGTTTTTGCCGCCATCATTTTAAAGATATTAATAAATGTTTCCAGAGGTCAAAGGTCAATCAGCCCCGACACCTTCACGAAATCAAAGGCTCTGTGGTGTCAGTCAACTTTGCCATGTCTGTGCTGTAAAGTTTTCCATTTGTGCCGTTACAATTTTTTAAGATTTTACAAAAAAAACGTTAGAGGTCACCAGAGGTCAACTCGCCCATCCATCCATCCATCCACATCCATCCATCCATCCATCCACATCCATCCATCCATCCATCCACATCCATCCATCCATCGGCAGAAACGTAGCACCAACGATTGACAAAAATTCCCTTTCATTTGTCGAAGGCGCAGCTGTGAGGTATAATAATCAGTCAACAGAAATAAAGTCCTGAAATATACAGTATCGCATGTGTATTTTATTTTATTTTATTTTTTTATAAGATATGAGCTTCATTTGATCCATTATAAACCTATAAGCTGGTTGAGGTTACCAAGGTGCACAGCTTTAAAAATATAACACTAAACTGCTTTTAGCTGCTGTTCAAGTTTCCATAGCAACAGCAGCAGCCTGCTCGGTTCTCTTAGCCGGCTCAGTGTGTTTAGTTTTCTGCATGACAGTGTTGGCATTGCCCAAACACACACCATCTGCAGGACTCACCGTTGTGGGACATGCCCACGCCCAGGCACTTCTGGAAGCGGCAGTATTGGCACTTGTTGCGGTTCTTTTTTTGGATCTTGCAGCGGCGCTCACACCTGTCGTACTCCAGCTTCAGACGGATGGTCCGCCGAAAGAAACCCTGCAGGGAAACAGACCCAAAGCAGAAACAAGAAATATATAATTATGTATTGTTTTTAAATTTGAAGAGTGAATTACATTTTTTGGGCTGGAGAGAGAAAAGAAAAGAAAAATAAATAAATCAAGCAGACCTCGAGAAAGCAAATTCCTCGCAACGTTTTGAAAGAAACACTTTTGGACGAGGAGTTACTTTTTCGTGAGATGCAACATCAGAAAACAGTGTTTCTAAGCGAGGTTTTCCTGAGTTACATCACCTTGAAAAGAGAAACTTTTTGCTCAGATGAAACATTTTTGTGTTGGAAAATATAAAATAAGCCAACCTAACCAAACAAAACGGTTATCTTGTTCTCAATATTCACAAAGCAACATTGAACTGATTCAATGGATCACGTTAAATCCATTTTAGTCACAGGTGATGCCAACGCACCGTCGTTAAGGCACAGAAATGGTCAGAAAGCGAGAGGTCACCCCGGGTTACTGAGACGTTCGACCAGCGTGTTCAGCCCATGTTGAATGACTCTCCCCCACTAACCCCGGCGGGTCACATGCGAACCCAGACCGACACGAAACAAAGGCGCCGGGACAGCACTTCAGCCCCGCCCCTAGAAGACGGCGAGCCAACGCTGCTCGTGTCCGGTGTCATAACCGGTCAGTGTGCTGACATCACAGGGAGTCGCATTTCTCCGCTGCGGTCAAAAATCCAAACCAGGGGCGTCTATTTGTGTGACCGCCGGCTCGTTTTACACAGGAATGTTCTTCCTGCAGGCATCAAACTTTCACCTACCTACCGGCTACGTGCAGAAGCGCTGGTAGAAGCTGGAGTCAAGCGGACAAGCGCAAACCACTCGAGCTTTTTGAGTCAAATCGACCCAAAACGTCAGTATTGAGTTAAGATTTTTCTATGAGAAGGCGGCAGCAGGTGGTGTGAAATGGCCCAGTTAAAGTAAAAAAAAAGACAATTTGTGGAGTCTTGAAATCGAATGTTAACAATCGTGCTCCATTCAATCTGACCGAGTTTGAACAATTTTACAAAGAAGAAGCAAATTGAAGCTGTTTTTGTAGGAAAGGGTGGCTTTAAAAAGTGTCGACTTGTGGGGGTAAATATAGAAGCATGCCACACTTAAGATTTTTTTTAGCAAAAAAAAAATAAAAATCTGAAAACCAGTTATTCTTTTCGTCACACTATAAGACATGACCTTGCATTGGTCTGTGAGATAAAAATCCCATTAAAGAACTAGCACTTGTGATGTTTGCACATGCTTTTCTATTGCTTATTATTAAAAATCTGCATGAAATCAGAGCTTCAATCAAACCGGCCTGTCAGATGAAGCCGTTTGATCTGCAGTTGTAAGTTTAAAACCCGAAATAAAGAAGGTTTTCAGACTGATCTGACTCAGTATCGACTGATGGAAAAAGACGGCGTGTGGGTTTATTTAGCAACAAAACAATATCATGTAAATGAGATGCATCTTAATGATTTTTAGACGTCACTGAAGGTTTAAACAAACCACAGAGAGACGGTTTGGTTAAGATCAGCTGCACTTCTGCCTTTGCTGGCTTTGATCAGGTCAGGTTTACTTCAGCAAAGCGAAGGTGGTGTGTGTTTCTGCAGCGTCACGTAACATATTTCCTACACGTGACTTTCTACTACAGGCAGAGGTTAAAGTGATCGAGTTCACCTATGGCTTCTGGGATGAGCTGTTTTACAACACAAAACCACACATGCTCACCTCTACACACACACACAGACAGACAAATACCTTACACATTTTCTACGTTGCAACCAGAAACTTTAGTTTATTGTAATGGGTGTAGAGTGAGACAAATACATCTTTTTAACCTGTTCTTATATATATATTTCTGCAGTGCTTTGCAGAAACTGAACAGAACAACAACTGGAAGTCATTTTAGGAGGTTTGTAGCTGGAAGTTTATCCCCCATTTTACATTGTAATGTAAATAACGCCCAGTCAGATTGGAGGGGAAGTCTGTGGGAACACCAGTTTTCAAGTCTTGCCACAAACTCGTCTCAGTATGATGGAGGTCTAGACCAGAGGTCTGCAACCTTTACAATTCAATAAGATAATTTTGCCCTTAGTCTGGTAAAGTGAAACTTATTTAGAGCCACAACCACTACCTTACCTTTTAGACAAAAGACCTCATTTTTGACTATCATTGGGAATTTGTCGTAGTTAAAGAACAATATATTTATTCATATTTTTAGGTTTTAAAATAAAGAAAAACCAAACTTCTGAAAAGGATTATGCATTTATTGCATGATCTGGGAGCATGGCATTTGTTTAAAATTTTGTAAGAAAAACAAAAAAAACATAATACCCACTGCTAATTGCTAAAGCCTGCATTCATCTGTATTTACCTATATTTACACACATTAGTTGTAAATAGCTATAAAAATCCCTTTTATTAACTGACATTTCATAGGAAGCTGAACCTGAACACAGAGCCGTCTCACTGCGACTAAAGTTCAAAAAGATTGAAAGGTTTCTTGTTGTTGTCCTTTGTTTTCTTTCAGAAACAGCCCCAGGTCGTTCTTCAGCGAGGCTAGTGAACAATTAACAGAGAGATTAGCGAGCGAGTCCAAGTGAAGCCGAGCCCGAAGCTTTAGAAGTCACATCAACACACGAGTCACAGAACAGGTTCTGGAGGCAGAGCGGTCGACAGCGCTGCTGTACAGCTTTCCTAATGTTCTTAGTCGCTTCATTGGGTTTGATCATTTAGCAAAAAAAAAAGAAAACAAAAACAAAGAGGACGCTCAGTCAGGACTCGGCTCAGTCAGGACTCGGCTCAGTCAGGACTCGGCTCAGTCAGGACTCGGCTCAGTCAGGACTCGGCTCAGTCAGGACTCGGTTTCTAATGTTTCACCAACATCTTCGCTAACGATGCAGCGACTCACCTTGCAGCCCTCGCAGGCGTGAACGCCGTAGTGGTAACCCGAGGCCCGGTCAGAACACACGCGGCACTCCAGATTGAGCGAAGAGGAGGGAGATAAGAGCTCCTCCTGGGTGGGAGCCATCCCGCAAACAACGGAGGACGGGCTGGACGCCGGCGTCAAAGCATCTGCAAAACACACAAACAGTGACAGTGGCACCGCAGCTTTGACAACAAATGTTTTTAAAAAAAAGAAGTCAGACAGAAATGGATTTCTAAAAGACGATGTATCCAAAGTAGGACAGAAACGATTTATCATGATGAATTGATTAGTGATGTAGACGTCAACTAATTTAATAACTGATTAATGGTTAACAGGAACATGCGGTCGGAAAAAAGGCTATTTGCTAAAACAAAAAAAAAAAACAAAAAAAACATTCACAGCAGAAATTAAGCAAAAATTGTGCAAAACGGAATTGAATTATTTGTTTATTTGCATCATCTAATATATTTCTAACCAGATGTAAAAAGGCTTCAGTGGTTAAAAGAAACATCTGTAGAATGTGACAATTTTTTATTCGATTAATCATCCAGATAACTGCCAGAATAATCGCTTACTAAAATAATCATCAGCTGCAGCCATAAGCAGAAAGATTAAATGGTATCCACATAAATATTTTAGTTGAAATAAAAAAAAATAGCAGAAAAGGAAAGAGTCACAGTCTGCACAAAGTTAGCATTGCTTTTGATTTTGTTGGTAATCTGTAGAAATCGGCCAATCACACGCTCAATCAGCCTGATAAAAAACCCAAAGAGTAAGATCTTCAACAGATAACAGGAAGGCCAAAGAGAGTACAGCAAAGTTGCTCTGTTTTTTTGTTTAGCTCTTTAGAAAAGCTTGATTTCAGAAAAGCTGGGCGTGCAAACGATACCAAGACGCTACGAACAGTTTACAACTTAAACTCTGTAATGTCTGCATATGTTTTAAAACAGCAGAAGTGTTTTACAGTGTGTGACGTCAACTGTGCTCCTAGTATGAAATAGGATTAATTGCGATTAATTGTGATGAATTGATTATTGAAATAACTTTCAGCTAATTTTTATAATCGATGAATCGTTAACCAGAGAATATAGACTCAAAAAAAAAAAGATTTACTGAAAGAACAACATAATCAGAGCAAAACGTTACAAAAAACATTTTGCAATCAAGATAAAAACTCTTCTTTGTTTGTAAATATGTTCTACCCAGAACTGTTTCTGTGAAAAAGTTCACCCAGTTCAAATTCTGTAAAGAAAATAAATATATCAAGCTCCCTTTGATATTGAAATATTAATCAGATAATCCAAAAAACAGTCAACAGATTAGCCCTACACTGTACTGATGTTAAGTCAAGCAGAAAAGACTGAGCTTTTCGCATGCCGACGTTGATATTTATTTTAGCCGCAAATGCACTAAAAGTAATATCAGGTTACTGCGTTTCAGGCAATAAAATGTTCATTTTCGTATTTGAAAAAGGAATTAAATAATTTGTTTGGCTGCATCATTTAATACATTTCTAATCTCGTATAAAAAGGGGGTTAAATGGTTAAATAATTACATACCAATTTCTTTTATCCAATTAATCGTCAGAATAATCAATTACTACAATTGTTAGAGTAATTATTTATTCTACATTACGAGGGCAACTGACTAATGTTCCCAAATTTTCTCATTTTGTACTTCTAAAAGATAAATTGACTAAATCTATATCAGCAGGTCACAGCAAATTAAATAAAAAAAAAACACACAAAAACTGCCCAAAGCAACTCCACATGAAACCATATTTAACATTACAATCCTGTTTTTGCCTTAATCCACAGACAAACGTCACATTAATTCAGTAATAACCTCACGATATTTTGAAGCGAACATAAAAAGAAAAAACTATTTCCGCCTTAGTGAAAGCATTTGCTGTTCTGTTCTACTAAAAAAAATAAAAAAATAAAAACTGTGAAACTCAAAGATTTTTGACCTCTTTCCCTCAAACAAAGACACTTTGTTCCATGACAGCAACCGTTTATACTGAGATCTCAGCATGCTAGCTGCAACAGCCATTACAGTGTTACACAGGGAGCAGCGATGATCAGGTCACAGGACTTTAGCGCGGTTTGCCAAAAACACTCGTCTATTTTCACCGCCTGAGCGGAACATGGCTGGCAGAGCCTCCTCGGTGCCCACAAAGCACCGGCGAAGTGGTGAAAACAGTGGCTCTAAGTCAAGCCACATGAGTTTAGGTGAGTGCTGCCAGGCTGGGGATAAGCAGCATTTGGCAGCGTCCTGCGTTCCAGCCTCGTGCAAATCCACATGTTTCATTCGAGCGAGGACACGGAGAACACGCCAGCTCCGACCCTTCACCGTCTCTCCACAGATAAATCATAAAAGCTTAAACCCCCTCCCTGCGACTCTTCCATGACATCATCGGCATTCCTGCCATTGCTTCCACCGTCTTCACTGCGTCGGCTGGCCTGCGCTGACCTTACACCTGCAAGGTGCCGACAACTGTTTTTTTGTTGTTGTTTTTTTTTGACAGATTCGCTGGACTTCCGATGTCTTTTAGTGGGGAGACACAGAAGCGAAGCGGATGTTTCCTGAGAGATCGTGCAGGGTGGCAGAGGAATGTGTGAATTCCTCACCGAAGAAGGGGGGAGGAAGAAAGAGTAAGAGATGAGACAGGAAGCTGTGAGTGCAGGAGAGAGAAGGCCAACAGGAACGAGGGGGACTGGGCCAGGAGAGCAACTCGTTGGGTAATTCAGGAAAAGACTACAGTTAATCTAATCCCTTTTTGCTAACAGGCATTAAGATGTAGGTCAGTAGAAGAGGCTGCGCAAGAAAAAAAAACGGACTAGGAACACTTTGTAGTGCGATCTTAATGTAGATTAAGACATGGTGCGTGTTTTCCCCGAGGTAAATCAACTTTAAGACTTTTTAAAACTTTACAAATGCCTTTGTAAAGAGCTAGCTCTTCTAGCTAGCTGGCTAGCTAGCTACTAAGGGTGGGGATATTAGCCGCTAACGGCAGACTCAATCGCTTCAAAACACAATGAAGATGCCGGCACACGACTCAGACTTTTTCCTGACAGCACCGTTCCATGAGGAAAAAAAACAACACACGAGATTAAATAGTCCTGATTGATTTAAGACAACAACCATGTTTTTTGTGTATTTTAATTGGATTTTACTGACCAACTCAAAGTAGTGCATATTTGTGAAATTGCGAAAAACAAGAATGCATGTTTTTTAATCTAAAAGGGTATTAAAGCCATGGGAAGTCATTTTTCACATCCCATGTAGGTGTGAAAAAGGTGCCAAGGTCAGAAGAGAGCAATACTGAACTATTTGACCGTCATGCAAAAAGGTATGTGTGGAGGACTTCTCTGCTTGCGTTACCTAGGATACTGGAACCTTCAGACCCGTTCTGGGAGGACTGGTATTCCGGGACGTCGAGGGAGCTGAGGGCGTCCTCGTCAAGGGATGTGGGGATCTCGTGAAGCGCCTCCATGTTGCCCATGAAATCGTCATCACCACACAGGGGGCCATCCAGCACCGAGTCCTCCAGCGGAGACGGGGGCTGGTAGTGGCTCTCTATGTCGACCATTGTGATGGAGGAGCGTGCTGGTGGCGCCGTCACACATGAGACTAAAGGCCAGAAATCAGAAGAGGGGAGAAAGAAAGATTATTCAGACAGATAACACGAAAAAATACTGGCACACACCAACAACGATGTATTCAATGTTTATTTTCACCATCTAATGGGATTGTGGGATTTTCTCTTTGCCTTACAGGACAATTTTATACCTGGAAAAAGCCTGCAACAGAGGAAAGGTATCTTTTTTCTTTTCACATCTTGAATTTTTCTATCTAAGGTTGGATCAATTCCTGTCTGGTAATGTGATAGAAAGTAATCTGCACATTAAATCCAGTCATCAACGTACTCACTACCAATCAGTCAAATGTTAGTTGCTTTATAGCAAATAGGAAACCAATGGGAACAACAGCAACTCGGTCACGTAACAGTCATGTAAAGCCACACTGCATCGTCAATGGACGGCGACATGAAGACGGTTCTGTAACGTCAGTAGCCACAAACCTCCAAACTGCACGTGGCAAATCAGATTAGCTCAAGAACATTGCATAGAGAGCTGCAGAGAATAGGTTTTCATGGCCACGCATCTGTAATGACGGCTTAAATCACTAAGAGCAACAAAAAGTGTCAAAATCAATCTTGCTTTGCATGACACCACTGGACTTTACAGTAGTGGGAGATGCTCGCTCGCTCGCTCACTCACTCACATGGACGAATCTACGAAACAGACCTTCCTCGTCCAACATCAGTGTTTGGCCTCACAAATGCAATTCTGGAAAACAAATCAAAAATTCCCATCAACACAAGCCTAAACCTTGTGGGAAGTCATCCAAAGAGTTGAAGCTGTTACAGATATAGAGTCGGCTAATATCATATAAAACCCCACCTGGGTTTTCTCCAGTGCACCATAAGCCTGGGTTAAGTCAGGTTTATAGCTGATGCATTAAGCTGGGCACGAGGGGGATGCGCACCAATTGTGCCGTCCCTGCCCACTGGCCTCACACGCTATTAATTCCAGATTATGATGCCTGCTTGTGCACCTCTGAACTTTTGTAACTTAACATTTTTCTGTACTAAAACGCAGCGGGCCGCTGATACACAATGCGCCAAGACTTTATATAACAAAACACAATACCATTTCTTAAATTTTAATAAATATAACCAATGATGAGTGACACATCCTGCGCTGTGGTACTCCCATTTTAGTACGACATTGTGACTGTATTTAGGTATATATGTCACTGGGCCACTGGCTTGAGGAGACTTGATAGGTTGGCATGTCTAGCTGATGAACTCTGCCGAACTGCTCGACGTGAAGATGGAGAGAGTTACAGAGAGCACTGGACGTCCATGAAGAAGTGGCAGCAGGAATACTCTGTGGATTAATAAATGTAGCCCCTAAGCATTTGCTTGTCAGTCTTCAGTTATCCATTTTCATCAGGCACTGCAAAGAAAATCCAATGAGAGGAGGAGAAGTGTCAAAAGATGGTGTTTTTAAAATTACTCCGTCATGTCACCGCATCTAGGTGAACCTGATCTTATCCTGTAATTTGTCGCAGTTCAAATTTATTTCTTCTTTTATCCACAATATCCTCTTGAGCTGTTGTCCTCATTTTTCCCCTTTCCCTCCACCTTGGTCTTTTTTACTTTTAAGCACTTATGGGGAACGGTGGCAAAGCATGAAACTGCTCTCACATATTAAGCATTTCTGTGAAACTCGGGCGCTGTCGGCGGATGGCTGAGATTCCATAAAGGAGCGATCGTACCGGTTCCTTCCTTCCCCAATATCCTAATGATTACTAAGCTTTATGAAGGAGTTGGGCTTCTATCCCAATGGGTCCAATAGACATAATAAATGTATTATTTAATGCATCATATTTATGAGCAAGCGCCCGCGGTTGTAAAGAAAGTTTACCTTTTTGCACAAATTGTCCGGTGGACATTTGCTTTGAGTCCTCCAAAAGAAGTATGTCCGAGTATGTTGGAGGCAACATGAAACTGTTACTGCGCATGTTACGTAACAGGTTGTTGCTAGGTAACCAAAGAGCGAGTGATTGATGCCATAGAGCTGAAATGCATCATTATCGTTTTATTGCCCAGTCCTCTCTGCCGGTACTGCTTCAAAGGACGAAAAATAAAAGTTTTGACTAAAATTTGTAAATATAACTGTCCATTAATAATCAACTGATTGGGATGAGACAAAGCCATGGTGGTAAACATTTTTTCACTTTACCACAACAAACTTTGATTCATTCAACTTTATTGGAATTTTATGTGACAAAATGCAAAAGGACAGCTAGCTTTTATCGCCATGTTTCACAGTGTGGATGTTTCACCGCATGAAACATCAGCAGAATCAGATAAAAGGACACTGAATAGAAAACCATGCCAGAACAAAAAAAGTAAAATAAATAGGAAGTAGACAAAGGAATAAGTAATGGACTATCACATAATGATGTGAAATGTGGAAAAAAATTAAGGGGGTATGAAAACTTTTTACCATTTTCACCTGAAAACTTTTACAAAACACACATTCATAACTGGACTCATGACACCTCCCACCCCCTGGTAATGGACCAAGCTAGCCTCATGTTTCCACCAACATGCAAAGGAATGTAAACACACACAGAGCAGATTAGCTGGAGTCTGGAGAGGTTTAGTCGATGTGGTTTGAAGACAGACACACACATTCGGACAGGAATGTCATCCAATGTCATTTAGTAGCAGGACAGTGAGCAATCGGCTATGGTTGCATAAAGGTTTTGCCTAACAGATTCACATGTTTGTGTCAACTAAACCAAGACTGCTAGGGGATGTAGCGCTCACTGATTAGCTTAGAATTAGGGTTTGAAAAGGGGATGAGTAGGCAAGACTCCAACAAATGCATCGAATGAGTTCAAAACCAGAGGTGGCAGGCTTGATCTGGCAAGCTTAAAGAATAATTGACCAATTATCAACACTGGAATCATGTATGGAAAAAAATTCTGGATGGTTTACTGTACGTCGAATTAGCAGCCTCAACCGATAATCACATCACTTAGCAAAGTCTAAATCTGATGGGTTTCTACTTATAAGCCAGCCCACACATTATCCATCTACAGACAAGACAGGACAGCTTTTAAACTCTACAGCAGATAAAAGTAGTTATAGTGTGACATTGGCATGAAGGCAGCTGCTTGGTTCCCCAGAACAAAGAGTCACAAGCTGGCTCAAAAAGTGAATGTGGACCTTTAGGAAAGTAAACGTCATCCACAAGGATTCACTGAGGAGTTTGCACCCTCAGTTTAAAGAGTAATTGTAGATTACTTTAAATCTCTACAGATGGCCATATGTCCAGAGAGGTTGATGATTATAGATTATTTCATCATCTCTAACAATTGATGAATTTAAGGCACTTTGGGAACTCCGTAATTCTGAACGTCTGTCACCGGCGTTTGCTTGCATCTTTTCTTCAAAATCTAAAACATGAGCACTATTCAACTTAAATAAATACTACTCACTTCAGGTAGATGAAATGCTGAAATGTTCTTGAGATTGAGAAATAAAAATAATGCCGATGCTGTTACATATATGTTTTTGATGTGAAGTTTGTAAAACCCACATCCGATTCTTCCGATTCTTTACTTTCTTGATTCATCGACTTGAGTTGAATCAAAGTATTCACTCAAAGCTAAACATCCACGCACGTAATGCACACTGGCATATTTAAAGTGTGAGCTTGCCCCGTGAACGCCGTCATTCCACCACGGGCAAAGACGACCTATTTTGGCAAACGAGAGGCGATAAACGGCGCGTCGGGAAGTACAACCATCTTACCTTAGTTAATCAAAGAGTTGGACGTTTTCTATCCAGCGTTAAACCCCAGACTGCATGGCGTCTACCTGCTTGGAAGGGCTTGTACAATCATTCATTGTCGGTCCATATGTCTGACAGCATGAAGGGGCCACAAGTTAATGTTTAATCCATCTATCTTGTGGCCTGAGTCCCACCAAGCCTGTGAGAGGAAGAACCCCGAGGGACACAACAGAAGGAACATGGGCCGATGGGGTTGTCCCACCAGCGTGTCCATGCATCTGAAGAGTCCACCCTACGAGTTCAGTCTGGACAGCAAACACTCAACCCAAGCCTTATCACTTGGCTTGGGTACGATAAAAGGGCAAGCAGGCCCTTTTATCGTTATGGAGACTGAGCAAAGTACAGCCAGGGTAATTGAGACTTGGCTTTATTATGTGTGGGGTGTAGTGGCTTTTTTTTGTGGCAAATGAGCCACATTACGAAACAAAAAGAGATGATATAATCCTTTCAATAGGAAATGTATGATTTAAACACATGGTGAAGAGCTGATATTACACTTGAAGACCCCATGCTTGTTAGTGCTGATATGAACTACATGCATTTTATTTTTAAGGATTGGATGTACTGGCCAAGTTGGTGCCTTATTCCTGTGTTGAAGTGTTTAGTGAAAGAGGCTTCAGGAGCCGCCACTCACAACAGCAGCTACATTTCTTGTGTTAAGCCGCGCCTTCGCCAGAGTGGTAAGAAGTTTCTCACCTGGTTTGATGAGGAAAGTAACAGTAGTGCTGTTGCCCAGTGGGTTTCATTTTGAAATCAAGCTCTCAGAGTCTGGAGGAAAGTGGAAAAGTGTCCTCGACGAAAAGTCATCGCTGATTCACTTTATGGAAAGGCTCTTTTTATTTTCCTGCAAAACTTGCAACTTGTTCACACCGATAAAAGAACCAATCCCTGCTCTAGTGAAAAACACTATCACGGTTCTTGATTGGCCAGCTCACTCTCCTGATCGAAAACATCTTAGAGAAGCAATGCAGAGTTGACTCCAGGAAGATTAGAGCCGCAAGACCCGACAATTCAGACAGCCAGAGGCCGTCATAAAACCAACCTGGGCTTCCTTAACATCTCAACACTGCAACAGACCACAATGATGCAGCAATTTACACAAAGGGACCAAATGTTACGTCCAGCACATACTTTTATGTTGTGTCTTACACAGTTTCCCCTTTTTGTTAATTTAATTTAGCCTTTTTATTACTTGTAAACCGAACTCATCACAAAGAACATAAAAAAATTTCAAGAAATGCATCACTGTGAGTGACAAATGGAAATGAAATGAATAATTCTTTCACCAAACTACGGAATTGATATATCTTGTAATAATATTCCAGTTTATTGACCACCATTTGAAACTTGGACGGTTGAAATGATGAGAAAAGTTTTCAGAAACTTATACCAACACTTCAAAGACGCATCAAAAACAAAGCACCTGAATCGTGACAAATGTGTCACGTCAAGCCACATAAATCAACAAGCTGGTTTTAACCAGCGTCCAACACGTGTTTTCTTGGTGCTAGCTGAGATTAGCGGTCTTATTGCCTGTCAACATGACCTGCATCCAGCGCCGCCCTCAGCGGAGAAATAAACAGAGAGTTACATAAACGCCCCCCGCCCTCACCAACCTCACCCCCGGTGGACCCTGACCTCTACGCTGACAACGTGTTCACTGCCCGAAATGTTCTCACAAGCGGGGTGAGCGTACACGCTGACCGGGCTGTCAGGGGACAGGCCACGGTGTGACCGTGTCGGGTTACCTGAGGGGTCTGCGGTGACCTGCCTGTCGCTCCCCTCTCCTACCCTCTCGCCCCACCGCCGCCCGTTTATAGCACATCATTACGTGGTGGAAAGTTGGCCTGCGTTTGCCACTGTTGTGGACTCACAGCAGACGAATGAAAATCTCTAATTACCGTTATCAAGAGCAGGAAATTGTTTTGGAGCAGCAGCCGGCCCAGACCGAAGGGGTTTGTTTTTGGGCAAGGTGTTTCAATAGAGTGGGAAATGTGGCAGAAAGACAGAGCTGGTCAACAATCTCAGCTCAGACTTACAGACATTTGTTTACAGAGACTTTACAAGTTCATTTTATTGTTTCTGTTTTATTTATTTTGGATGTTTAAAATCTCTTTCAGTTCCACTGTTTAATGTTGAACAGAATTGAAAGTTTAATGATCTTTGAGAACGTGTTCTTGCGTTATTATGCCATCACCATTACATCACTTGAAAATGGTCTCAAATCAGCAATATTATCGCTTATCGCAATAACTTCTGGGACAATTTATCATCCAGCAAAATTTGTTTCCGTGACGAGCCTGCTCATTACAGATGGGACAAAATAAATTTTTAGGTTTTACAAAAAGAGCACAGATTTAATAAACCTCAAATTGTGTTTGAAATACTTTCTAATGATCTTTTGATGACTGAAATGTTCCCAGTCTCTAAAAATGTTTCATTTACCACTATTTTGGAAACTCAAATCAAACCCCTTCTCTTTTGACTAAGAGGAGATATTACAAGCAACAGAAAACTTGTTTGTGGCGCGAATGACAGATGATTCTTTACCAATATTTTGTCTTAAGGTCATGACAGAAAAATGTTATACCAGCCGATGCCTCGCCTCGCTATGTGTAATTACTGGCAGTAAGATTACAAAACAATCCTGCTACAAATCTACCCTCATCAACAGTTTTTCCTGGTTTAATATCAAAATAAGTACCTACTTAAAAACTGAGAAATTGTGAAAGTGAAGAAAAAAATTATTTTCTTCCAACAGTTTGGGTTGAAGAGACTGAAAGCTACAGATGCACTCGTGTAATTTAGCCAGCGCAGCTAGCGTAGCAACCACATGTTTGAAAATGTAAACAAATATGTGCAAAAACACCGAAATCAACATTTCCTAGTAAACCTTGTAATCGGGTTTACTAGGAATCAGGTTTACTAGGAAACCTGTCACTTTTTAGAGAAAAAAGTCTAACAGTGGTTAGACAAAAAAAAGTAAGAGTTTCTGCCCCCCACCCCCCCAAAAAAAAAAAATCAGAAATCTTTAGATTAATTGGAGAAAAAATTCTATTAAAAAAAAAAAAACTTTCTGAGTTTCAAAGGTTGAGCACTTTAAAGTTTTGGTGGAAATTTACTCCTTTTTTTCCCCATCTACAATTACCCTAATACACCGTGATAAGTAAAATGTCCTTAATTTCCCATGAGACGCATTTTTCTAATTCTTCAAACTAATATGGTTGTCGCTGCTATTTATTAGAACAACAAAGACTCCATACTTGACTCCAGTTTTCTCCCCTGGTCTTTGCAGATGTCTGACCAGATGTTCAGCAAAAAAAAAAAAAAAGTCCCAACATTTTAGTTCTGAGCCAAGTGCTGGATGCCTTTTGCAACTTTTTTTTTTTTTAAACTGATTTCCAAATCGGTCCGGAGGATCAAGCAGACCACCATTACAAAAAGTCCCAAAGTTCATCCAAGCTATAAACGTCTGAGTGAAGAAATCGCTGCAACCTTTATCACTTGACAGATGTGGGGCTAAAGTAACAAGACTGGAAGGAACAATTGCATGTATTTCACAAAACTGACATTGTTGAGATGAAACACAATAAAAAAAGAGAAATGACACAACAATAAATCAAAGACTTCAGGAGTGTTTTGGGTGACAAAACGGGTAAAAAAAAAAAAAAAAAAAAGGCTCCTAAATTTCACAAGCCAGTGAGGAATTTCCTGCACCGCTGAACAACAACAGAGTACGAAGTGGCCTGATTGGTCCGATCTCTAAAACAAAGACAAGAACAACATGAAGCAGAGAGAGAGATTTGTCTTCTCAAAGACAGCTGTGTGTATCTTGTTTCATTTTCCAGCGTGACGCTGGAGCACCGAGTTCCCCCTCTCCGGCTGCCAAACCGGCCCACGTGTTCGCGGAGAGGCATGCAGCACACAGGCCTGGTGACAGAAAAGCACTAATTTGCCACCCAGTTAAGTACAGCAAAAGACCAAAATGTTCCTGCGCACTAAAACGGGCTGGAAGCAGGAGCTGCCGTTACCATGTTCTTTCACGAAGCGGCTGCAGGCCAAACGGACAAATCTGCTGACTCAACTGGAAAGCATAACTCACATTTCATATGACTGTCATTTCATTTGATGAAACGACGATTTCACTCAATCTGCGTTTATGACATCATTGTCAAAGTTAAATGATTAATGCGTTACAAGCTTACGCACATTTGTGACTTTCATATCGCTGACCAGAATGGGTTAGAACCCGTTAGACCAACACAAAGTGGTGCAAAATTTTTGAGGAGGAGGAAGAAAGATAGGTTAGGTTTTTATGGATAAAAATCTGAAATGTGTGGCATGCACTTGTATCCAGCTTCCCTGTGCTTGCTAAAGAATGATGTTGATATTTCACAGCGGGCCTGGTGTCCTTAGGAAGTTTTTCTCCTAGTAGCCACATAAAACTTGTCACCATAAAGTACTCAAATTGTACTTCCAAAAACAATTAACTTTTGTCCTCAAAAATGCAAAAGAAAATAGTGATTTTTTTTCCCTATTTGACTGCTCGACAATAAACTAAATATACTTTTTAAATAATCAGAAAAGTTGTTTGATTTTTGCCGAAAACAGCGACTTTTGTAAATCATTGTGCATCAACAACATAAGACAAACTGATGCGCTTAGAAAAAAAAGACAGAAAATTTTAAACACTTTCTGAGTTTACTGTTCTCAACTTCCTTGGTATAAAAGGGCCAAACAAAAACCATTCGGCAGAGTTCAAATTCAATTTGATTCAAAAATACTCAACGTTAAATTTTGTCCAAACTCATATCATCCAAGCATCTTTAGAGAGCTGCTAGGATGGTGACATTGTGGGGCAGTAAGGTATCTCCAGTAGCAGTCAGATTTGCAACGACTTTAAAGAACCCTCTGACTGAAGACTGTTGCTGTCTGAAAGTTTTATTCCTGTCATAGCAATGCTTCAATTTGCCCCAAAATGTCCGTCAATTTCCCAATTTGCCATAAGTATCCACTTTGGACAAACTTAAGCCATTTTTCAACAAACTCCGGTTTTGTGGAAGACATGAACTGGCAGCATCAGAAACAAACAAACCAAAAAAACCAAAAAAAAAAAGCTCTCCATTATTTTCTATAAAACAGTCAACTTGAGCTATTTATTGTTGCGGCCGATGAATGCAGTACTTTGCCTTTGTTTTTAATCGGTTCTGTTCAGGAGAATCATTATATCTGATCAAAGAAGTCCAGCAATCTGTCCTACACTAAGTGTCGAAGGTGAAACGAGATGTGCGTCAATTGAGGAAGAACTTCCTCTTAGTAGCATCTGCAGCTCCTCCAGAGTTACCATCAACATTTCGGTTGCTTCTCAGATTAACGTTCTCATTGTGTGACCTACTGTTACGAGGTTCTGATAGATTTGATATGCATCATTTAAAAAATGTACGAGCTAGGAAGGTTTCCACAGATTAACTAATTCAGTGGGCTATGTACCATATGCAACAAATGTGGGTGCTACGTTAGCGAGGGCGCCAAAACGATGATGGAACAATTATTTCTATTCCGTATTGAGCAGCTTTTTGGGGGGGTGGGAATATAATGCAACTACATACATCTCAAAAAGTACATAATTGCTCCCCTGAACAGATTCCCACTCAACTATTACACCAGTTAAAGAAAAACCTGTTTCAAAATTTACTGCATCCCTTCCTGATTATTAACCCAGACAATCTCCTGTCCAGAGCTGCTTACTGTAAGTCTGGCTGCAGGGCCACAATCCTATCCAACTCAGAGCGACTTTACCATGAGGAAGGCTCAGAGGGGGGTGGGGCCGGCCGGGTCAGACGAAGGTCAAAGCTGGCCGACGTCGGGCACGAGTTGGAAAACAAAAGGATCAGAGAGGTGAGCACAAACAGCCGTTGGTAAGAGAGAAAATGTTCTCTGCTTCTGTGTGTTAGCACAGGTTCTCCAAAGTGTACACGCCTCTCGAGAAAAGACAGAATTTGTTTTAAAGTCAAATCGGTAGGTCTTTGAACTACTGTGGTGCTCAAATGTGCAAAACAAATAGACTTGACTACGTTGTTTCTGACATTTGCTCATTTGCATCTTTCAAAAAAAAAAAAAAAAAAAAAAAAGAAAAGAAAGCATCCAGGTCTTGCCAACATCTCCAAAAGTCGTTGGAGGGGTCGGATCAAATCCAAATTAAACTTTGATTTGCAATCCCGAAAGTAAAAGTTTGTTACTACGACAACAATAAGTCATCACACCCACAATGAAGCAAGGTGGTGGCAGCATCATGATCTGAGGCTACTGTTACTTTGAAACTTATCTTTTATATTACGCTTTATCAAACAACAGTTAACATATGCAGCCAGTAGTTGTTGAAATGTTTGGCAGGATGTTCCTGTCTCGCAAATTCCAATTTGCAATCCTCCTTTATTCATCTTTCAGAAGACAGAAAAACAAATTATATATAGATTTAATCACAATTTGGAAGCAGACAAAATATTGTCACCTTCTTTTAATAATGACGTGTCATTTTTGTCAAAAGTGACTTTGGCAGAAAATCAGTTTTGGCAAAAAAACAAAACAAAAAAAACAACAAAAAAAACGACTTATTCCATTAATTTAGGAAGGTGACGATATACAAATAGTTATTTTCAAAGAGGATCCAATCTGATTGGTTTAATATAGTTCAACCAGAGTTTCCACAACTTCTCACATTTACTCAACTCTAAAGAAAGAAGTAGAGTCTCCACAACATGAATATTATGAACCACGTCCATCTGAGACTTCTTTGTAACTAAAATCAAATCAACCAATGTTTTCAGTTCAACTGGACTGGAAACATTTCCCATTTAAAAACTATATTTTTTAAAAATTAATTAATTGTTTTTTATTATTATTTTGCATCGTAAAGACCTGAATTTTTTCACAGACGTGTGTCTATTTTAGATGATGTTTATGAAGCCCGTTCTGTGTTCTGTCCATGGAAGTGCAATCAAACTCATCCTAATCTACTCTATTAAAGGCATGTGGGCGTGGCTTCAACAAGTCCTCAGACCTCGTCTTCACACTTACTTACTTACTTCACACTTACTTACTTCACACTTACTTACTTAACATGAACAAAAAGCTTCAAGCGTTAAAACCTCAATCAACAAATAATAATAGTAATTACTGCTGCTGTCACTCAATCCGCTCACGTTTCTGTAACTGACAGATGATGAACCTCAAATGTGTTCGCCCGGGGTAGAGAACCTGAAAGTCCAGTTTGAGGAGCCCGGCCGGGGCAGCTGTGCTTTACACCGTGTTCTCATCTACGCCTCTCCCTGGGCCGCGTACAGGGGCGGAGCCGAATACCTGACTCAGGTTCCTGAAGGCAAAGCTGCCCAGAGACATTTGGCAGAAGCTGTCGATGGAAAAAAAAAACGCGACGACGGTCGCCGTAGGGTGAAAACAACGAGGCAGTAACGTCTGAGCAGGAGCAGCACATTTTTCTTTTCTTCTGGTTATCCGGGAGATCAATAAAGTCATTATTTTCAACAGAGGTGCAAAGAAAGAAAAAAAAAAAGAGAGAGACCTTTTTCTTTTTTCACTTCAATGTGGCGTGTAGCCTCCAGAATTCAACAAGACACAAATTTGAGGGAAAATAGCTAAAAACGCTACAACTGGTGCAGCAGTCTTTAAATCTTTAAAGTCTGGATACATGCATAAAAATCTGCACGGTCACCCCTCCGGCCTTATGTTTTTATTATATTTACCATTAGCCACTTACATTTCAGGATGAAAACCTTTTAAACCAGTTATTGCCATGAAATGTTTCCCATTTTCACGACTTCCATGAACTTTATGTCGCATCAAATGCTTTCAATTCATCTTGTTCGTACAACTTTAAAGTAAAAATATGTAGCAAAATCAGAAACTGAGGACTTTGCTGTTTGCGATTCTCAAACCAGTCGTCAACTGGAAGGAGATAAAGATGAGTGACAGACTGAGACAGTCGTCTTAACGGTTAGCATTAGCTTAAGCTAAAGGTTTTCTGTGTTTAGCGGTTTAGCGTTAGCTTCCACAAATCGTTTTATGTGTTTAGCGGTTTAGCGTTAGCTTCCACAAATCGTTTCATGTGTTTAGCGGTTTAGCGTTAGCTTCCACAAATCGTTTTATGTGTTTAGCGGTTTAGCATTAGCTTCCACAAATTGTTTTATGTGTTTAGCGGTTTAGCATTAGCTTTCTCAAATTGTTTTATGCGTTTAGAGGTTTAGCGTTAGCTTCCACAAGTTGTTTTATGTGTTTAGCGGTTTAGTATTAGCTTACACAAATTGTTTTATGTGTTTAGCGGTTTAGCATTAGCGTCCACAAATTGTTGTACGAGTTGCGTGGTTTTAGCATTAGCAGAGTATTCTATTGTAATAGATCTTGGCAGTTTCAGTGCAAAAATAAATTTCCCTTGACGACCAGGTCGGCCATATTGAATCTTTTAGTGGCTAACTGGATTTTCTTCTTTTTTTAAAAAAAAACAAAAAAACCAGCAAGCTCCTGGGAACCCTGTTAGTTTCTTGTATCTACATGTGAAAGAATTTGTTTAAATATTCAATTATCCGCTGTACTTTTTTTAAAGGAACATTAGATTAAATTTTCTAGCATGAAGTTCAGGAGCCAAAGCTGACTGCTGTTTGAAACTTTACTTAGCAAAACCCAGCAACTCCACATCCTGATGATACCGCCACCATTTCTCGGTGACGAGGATGTCACACGACTAAAAACCATACGCTACGGTTCGGCTTCGTCCAATCACAACACTTTCTCCTTCTCTCCAGGTTCTGGGAGACCTTACTCAAGCCTGTGTGTTTTCCTTGGAAGAAAAGGTTTCTGTATTGCAACATTACCCCTTAACCTAGACATATGGAGAAGACAGGAGAGTGTTGTGTCACGGAGAACCCAATCCACCTCCTTCAGCAGCGCCTCATGACAGCCTCCCTAAAAGCTTTTTGCAAGATTGCTTTGGAAGTTTATGTAATGTCACTGTTGTCCAACTTTTTCCTCCGGTTATTGTGCCATGGTATATAAATAATGCTCTGCAGGCCAGTAGGGAGTGATTGTGAAAGCCAGATGGATTCCCAGTGGGCTTTTTTGTCATAAAGGGTCGATGTAAGAGTCAAGTCGGCGACTGAGCCGCTTCCTTCTGTGATAAAAAGGAGCAGCCAACGATTGCGCTGCAGCTCCGACCTTCATGTGCGAACAACCAGCATCCAAGAGGAGCCTGAAGAGAGGTACGAATAAAAAAAAAAAAGAAAAAAAAAAGGAAAGTATTCACGCCAAACTACTGCACTTTTTCTAATAAAAGCTCAGATATGGGGAACTGTGCAGTGGTGTCCAAATTTTCTGCCACAAGGGCCAAAATCACAGACTTATAAAACTTTTTTTGTGATTATATAGAATAATTCATGAGAAATGGCTTTCGCCTTATACAAAAGAAAAATCCTACAACTGCTAAAATCTCAGGAAGATCAGTTCGGTTTACATTTTGTGAAGAGGAACGTTGCGTTCAGTGTCTTCTTCAGAGGTTTTTGTGTCGTTCGCTTCAGCGGTTGTTGGTGCAGTGCCACCACAGGCGAGGGGAGTGTACTGCTTTCTCAAAAGGTTTGGATCATTTGGCAGGGCAGTGTGAAAGCGAGCCTCATCAGCTGAAAATGGAGCGGATGTAGCAATGTTGGACCCTTAGGCCCTTTAAGCAGTGCAATTCTAAAAGCGTAGCGCTCAAGGTGACAACATGTTGGAGTTATGTTAATTCTGATTTATGTTGACTTTTGTACAAATTTTTTTTGCATACTTGGGCAATTATTCCCTCTGGTTTTGGAAGCTGCTGGGAGGATTTTTCTGCTCTTACTAGATTAGTTGTTATGATGCCTAACCATGGCAAGTGTTTTATTTTTTATACAGCTCATTGATATCCCCAATACTTAATTTATACCTGAATTACGGCCCTAAATCCCAGAGGATACCTTCATTTCATTTAGATGCGTTTGATTCCTTGGGGCGTCACTCTAAACTACGACTTTAGCTAAAGGAAGCTGCACTAATTCAGAATAAAGACTTCAACGTAGTGGAAATAAGAAAGAAGTCACAATGCTGAAAATAAATCAGAAGGTGCTTTGACAAATTATTTTTGGCATCATTCTTCTTTTTTGAGCTACTTCACTTTTTTTATTTTTTTTTTTAAATACTTGATAGCACAAAGATGTCTTCCAACATGATGATGTTAAATCTAAACTCCTCGCACTTTAGTAAAATAAAAGGAGAGGCTACATTTTTAGCTTATTCCTGATACCATTTATAGACCAGGGCTCTGATTTGATACTGGTAGGACACACTGTAAAGTCTGATAGTTGCCTAGACACAAAACAACAGCCCAAAAGAAATGTTTGTTTTTTGTTGTTTTTTTTTTAATCACAAAAGTGTGAGTAAAAGAAATCTATCAAAATTGCCAGTAAAGCTTTTAGGAAACAACAAAAATACAGAAGTAAGTTTCACATCTCGCCTCCTGCAGTAACGCCACCTACTCGGTTATCACCTGTTAGTTAAAAATAAACAGAATTTGAACTTAGTACTTGATTGGGGCTTGGTTCGGAGATTCTGTCACATTTCCAGGACTATAAACGTGTTTGTTTTTATAACAGTAGAGAACGGAAAAGAAAAAAAAAAAAAACAATAAAAGACGCCGTCTCGTTGATAGATTAGATGAGTACAAATGAATTTCTAACAGCACTCAGATAAGGTGACCTTTGAACTGCAGACGGACACAACACCAGTATGGAGTCTGACCTTAAGCAAACCTCACAGGACTGAATGTAAAGAACATTTCTGATGCAGGTTTGTAACTGAAAACTGATCTTCAACTTCTGCACTGCCGTCTTATTTCCAAGCATATCCCAGTATTTCGTTTATTTATTTGCTGCATTTCATGTAAGTTTTGTGACTTAATTTTTACTTGGACCCTTCTGTCATTTTCCATTTTATGTTAAATGTAAACATAAATTGAACTGAATTTTACATCCGGTTGGTAATTACTGATCACTGTTTACATGTTTGCTTCTGTTTTATTCCTTAATTATGTTTAATCCAGACGCAAGAGTGAAAAACATTGTCAGAGCTTTTTTCTTCTTTTTTTTTAACTGAGGATGGGATGGGTATAGAAAAAACAGATTTATATTCAGTTTATTGGCAAAAGTCTCTCTAGTTACTTCCATTCCATTTAACAAACATCTAAAAGTTAAATTGTGGCTGGTCACAAATGGAAAAGTATAAGCTGTCAACAAACAGCTTCTTTAGAAATTAGTTTCGTTTTCTTCTCGTTTGTCCCACTTGTTGACTGTGTTCAAACACATATGCAATTGCTTGTTTGCGACCAACACAAGAAGAGTTTCCTTCCACTCAACTTTACAGTACAGCACAGAGTGTCAAAAACTGTCTGGTGGACAAATGCCAAGGCAGAACTGCTTTCAGCAATTATAGAAACTATAACGGAGAAAAAAAAACATAACATTTCTGCAATAAAAATCCTTTTGTTGTTACTCTTCAGCAGTGTTGCATTTTTCTGAGAAATTGTTTTTGGGGGGGGGGTTTGGTCTGAGATAGCAAATAATCCACTGAAATCTATTTTTGTGTTTAATTAATATGCTCAGTTGCTTGAAGGACTGAATTACAGAAAGTTTTTTTAATGCCACTACAAATGTATTGCAATGCACCTGATTGTGTCAAATATGAACAGGAGTGACTTAAGACAGGAAGGTGGGCTGGCCTTAGGAAGGAGTTGCCAACTAGAAGCTACACATTAACCAGTGTTATTTCTAAGGATTTTTTTTTTTAATAGTCATCGCTTGTCACTGTTTGTCAGGAACAAAAGTGGGAAAACAGACATTAAAGTGGTAAAAAGTAAACACAGAAATGTTGAAAACGTGAGTACGTGTGCAAAAAAATTACAAAATTTACATCGAGTGAATTTTGAAAACGTCTTCCACATGCTGTTAGCTAAACATCAGCTTTAGAGATGCACAGATCATTCTTTTCCTGGCAAACGCCACTTTTTGTTTTTAAAGGAAATAAAGTAAAATCAAACAAAACTAGCAAGTTAGTTGATTTTCTTGAAACTAAAACAAAAAAGTTTATCAAAGTACATCACGATTATAGACAGAACGCTGAAGAACTCTGAGCTTTTGATCAAGAGAAACAATATTTTAAAACCACTGATGGCCAATTAAAGCAGATGGAGGGAAAACAAATGGTGGCACCTTTTGTTTTTCTGTCCAGTTTATAGGTGCATTCTCTGCAGTGTGGATGTGTGAATTTAAACAGTGTTTAGTTCCTCTTGCTTAATTGCAACAGTTAGTTGCTCTGTTTTAACAGACATCCACAGACTGTTCAGCAGAGTAACAATACGCCTGTAAACAGTGTTTGCGGTGAGTGTTTGGCTCTATAACCAATAGCTTACACCACAGAATGTGCCTATTGATGATCAAGCTGCGCAGGCGTACTAATCAGAACCTGTTTAGCCACCCTAGAGCTGCAAAATTAATGCTAATCCTTCCAGATTCCTGCAGCATTGTTGTTTTTTTTTTTTTTTTTGGCAAAGTGCAGACAGAAGTCAGAGCCGGACGAACTTGCAAGTTCACCAGTGCATTTTGTTTGGTGTGCAACCAAAACATTCAGCAAGTTGATGGAAGCGTCTTAGCTCCTGCAGGAGGAGGGCGGACTAATTGAAAATAAAATGTAGGTTTGTACCTTAGAGCGGACAGCGCGGTCCAACGCAGCCATCATCTCCTTGGTTGGGAAACCTTGCTAGGCTCACGCGGGGTCGTTGAGTGGAGGCAGAAGAAGAAGAAGTAGAAGTAGAAGAAGAAGAGGACGAGGGAGGTGAAGGGGGCGGGGAGGGGGGCCACTGTCCCTGACGCCGATCACGTCCACGTTTTCTCCCCGCTGTGCCGCCGCCGCCTCTCCTGTCAAAGACCCCCCAACACATCCACGCGCAGCAGAGACATGGTGCTTCCACCCCGCCGGAAGTGGCGTCATGAGTGACGGCGCGGCAGGGAAAGACGAGAAAACACACACACACACACACACACCCTCCGTCGACACACCTACAGTTTCAGCGAATGGGAGCAGAGCAGCTGCTTCCTTTGTGAAGGACGCCCCCTAACCACGAACCACTGAAGCCCCTCTGCTCGCTGAAAGGACGCGGAGCCTGCACTCACTGCTAGCAAGGAGAGTTGCACAACAGCAGGCTAACCAGTTGCAGAAGGAGTCATAAACACTTGAGAGCACAGCCAGAGAGAAGAGTTTATGTCCGACTGCGTGAATTTGTCTGGAGGAAGATGTAGAGATGAGGCCGGAAGTCAAGTGGCTCTGAATAACTTTGGCAAAATAAAAAAATAAAGAACCAACTAAATAAAGATGTAATATAAAATCCAAGCTTTAACAGTTTATAATTTTTGTTTGATTAAATAACTGGATGAAATGTCCACAAAAAATGACTCCAAAACAACTTTTTTTTTGTCATTAGGTTGGAAATGATGAGCTTATTTTGACGATTCCTAGCGCTATCAGCCTACAGACATAAACTTAGAGAAAATTAAGGATTTTAACAGCATTTTCTACAAATACAAACATTCCATAGAAGAAAATATTTTTGCATTATTTTGAGGGTTTTCGCTTTTTCTTTTTTTTTAAGAAAAACGAAATAAAGTTACGATTGAAACGCAATAACACATTTTTACAGTAGATATTTATCAGAAACTATTAGCTGCTGTTTTTTTTTTTTTTTCAAAATTTGATGTAACATTTGTGCCCCTAAAAAAGTTTTATTTAGCTGGACACGGGGTTGTGGACCTCTGCATACTTTTCAGTTGTTGCATTTCAATTTATCCTCCTCTCAGGGATAAATTCACCAGGTATCAGTTGCAGATGTAGCAAAAGGACACATTATGCAATCTAAAACTGATCTTCTAGTTGTGGGTCGCCTTTCCTTTCCTCGTCAAAAAACCAGGGCCTCTAAAGCACAGAACTGTAGAAATGTGAAATGGCTCCAGAGAAATCACGCTGCGCTCGGCTAGAGAGGCGGAGTGTCGTCACTTTTCCAGATGCCTTGGCAGGACACTGTGATTCATGTGTTGAGATGATCAGTCTGCAGGTCTGCTATTCTTGTGCAAAAAGAAAAAAGAAAAGAAAAAACCTGGACAAAGTCACAGCCAGAGAGCTAATTCCTCTCCACTCTGGCAGCAGAGCCAGATTATGAGGACTTCCAGTCAAACTGTTGCAATGAGCTGCCTCCTAATGAAGCAGCCCTGATTTCTCAACTCAGACCAGATGCTGAGTGCGCAGCCCTGCCCGTCAGTCTGTCCGGCCGTGTGTCCTCACTGCATCCCCTCTCTGAGCTGCATGCTCTGTCCTGTGGCTGCTGGTCTGACATTTGGCACAAAGCCATCGGACTGAAGTGAACACAGAGGATGTGCTCTTAAAGCTGCAGCATGTAACTTATATTAACGTTATCTATCTATATATATATATATCTATATATACATACATATTTATTAAAGCTGCTACTATGTCAACAAAGTACATTATGAGACAGATAACCTGTGAAAAGAATGCATCTCCTCTGCCTTCCTCTGTGGTTCTACTGCCATCTGCAGAAATACACAACTCAGTCAGAAACAACCAATCAGAGCCAGGAGGAGGGCCGTAATGCTGTCAATCACCACTGTGTATGTATTTCTTCCTTGCCGTTACACTACAGCTACTTCGCCACACTGGACACCCCGTACCTACTCAGGCCAGTTTTTGTTTTTGTTTTTTGTTTTTTTTTTGCTTTCAGAAATCGTCTTTGAATGTCCTAAAAAGCTCAATATAAGTTTGATGAATTATTTTTAGTTAGCATGTCCACTGACGATGGCGGATAAAGTTTTCCATGTCGTTTCTCCACCATTAGCACACTTTTCAGCGTGTACATAAGCATGATTGGCAGCACTGTGGCCCTCCCCCTCTCTCTGATTGGCTGTTTCTGACTGGGAGCGTCGCATTTGGAGGCAACAGATGTTGATTCTTTCACAGATTGTCTCATTTCACAACACGGTGACAGTTTTAACAAATATGTAAAAACAGAAAAAATTCAAACAAATAAAACATTATAAAAACATTACACTGCAGCTTAAAAGATGTTGATTATGACCCACAGCAACACTCCTCTGTGACTTTTTATATTTTGTTGCGGAAAAACACCGACACTAAACTTAAAGCTGGAACACAACAGATCAGTTCAAATCATATTTTTTTACTTTGGAACGGTCCAGTCAAAGCCTAGACCTAAATCTAACGGAGAACCTCTGACAAGATTTGAAGACGGTTGTCCACAGATCCTGTGGATTCGACCTAAATAAGCTAAAGCAAACCAGAGTGACCGAACGTTCAAACGCTCCGACATGACCGGCAGCAGTGAAAGAGGATTCTATGATAGCATAAATACACACCGCACATTTGTTATTTTTAAAGAAAAGAAAAAGAAAAAAGAGCTTTTATTTTTCCTCCCACTTCACATTTTGTGTTGGTCTATTAAGAATCTGAAAAAGTTCAAAAGACGCGCATGTCTTTGTGAGGTTGTGGAGCTAATGCTTTTAATGATGACCATAAATTCATTGACTGACTACTTATGAACTCTTTGACCTTTCAGATGCATCTGAGGTCGCCTCAGAAGGTCAACTTACTCTTCAGACTCTTTCTTGCATTGATCATTTCCTCGTCTGCAGCCCAGGATCTGTTCATGAATTTAACAAACTATATGCGAACTTTCAACCTTTACGTCCGACTTCTGTCTGGTTGTTTTTCTTCTTTGTGTCTCGACGTCTGTCGTTTGTTTTGTTGTGTTTCTGCTGCCACTCACCTGTTTGTTCATCCTCCTCCTGCTTTGTATTCGTCTCTCTGTTCGGGTTAAATTCTCTCCTTGCTTCTCAATTCTGTAGCAGCCAGAAGGTTTTTATTTTTTATTTTTTTTTAATGTCTCCCGGCTGGTTACCTATTTCAGGATCAATAAATGTTATATTTGCCCTCCATTGGTTGACTTTCTTGCTTGCTCACCCCTTCCCTGAGCGTATCCAAACCAATCAGGCATAACATTATGACCCAATGTGACTAGATGTCTGGGTCAGAGTAGCTCCAAAACTGCAACTCTTGTTCTGCGTCAAAAGTTTTTGGAATGTAGGACATCTAAACGCCATCTTTATTTGTCCAAAATTGTCATTTTGGAGAAACTTTGGAATTAAAGTTAGCTTAGCTTAAATTACCCTTTTAAAGGAAAGTAAAAATAACCTCACATATGGCAGTCTTAAATTTCTGACTTTTTGTGAGCAAGTGTCAGTCTAAAAAAACTCCTTTCAAGACTGTTAGTACTGTGGAAAAGTTTTAATTTATTCATATTTTCTAGATTTCTTTTTTTTTTTGGTGGACTATAATAATGTTCAATCCTGAACAGTTTGCAGAGGAATGCATTTTGCTAAGCTAAGCTATTAAATCATAACTGTTATGAAACAAATCAGAAAATCCTTCCAAAGCTCAAGAAATGTACAATTGTTCTGTCACAATCTGTTTATTCTTGTAAAGTGAACAAACAAAGGTGATGTAGTGTGACGGAAATAAAACAGCATTTCAACGCAATGTTCATTTCAAATTCAAAAACACTTTATCAACCTTAACGGGAAATTAAACGTTGTAGCTTATATCACACAATGAACAGATGCTGATGCTGCTGTGGGCAGACAGCGTCTCCTGTAGCAGTCTGTTTCACAACGGTGCCTCTGACTGAACACGCTGCTGTATAATGCGGTGATTTCCAAAGAGGTTTAGGGTGAAAATGTGATGCTTTTCTCCGGTTCTGTCGCAGATTATTCCTTTTAACCCCAAAAAAAGTAACTTTCAGATCCGCTGAGTATTTATTTTTTTCTTTTCTTTTCTCACTTTGAACTTTTTTTTGTCATCCAGTTCACTTAATTTTTTTAGGTGCATGTTTGCTGCACAGAAGAAAAAAATAAACAGAAGGAGAAGAAAAAAATAAACAGAAGGACAAACGAACGACTTCCAAAACTCAGGAGGGAGACAGAGTTTTATGACTGAAACATCATAAGAACACAGAGAACTTATGGCTGGTTTCGATTATCGGTCGCTCGTTAACGCGTTTACGTTGTGCGACTAATTTTCCCAATCGATGGATGCTTTAAGTTTCGGAGCGAATCGCCACACGGCGTCTTTCTGAAAAGTAAAACATGATTAGCATCTGTTGGAGTTTGTATTTCAGTTCTCTTCCAAACTGTTTCCGCAGTTTCTTGCCTTTGAGGGAGCGCTGCTGTTTATCTTATCATCGTCCTCAAGATTACTTGAAGAATTAATTGAAATAAAGCCAGAATACGATCAAGCTGGGAGATAAACAGCGTGGTCTGGTTTTAATCTCTCGTTTCAGTTCGCTAAAAGGAGGGATTTCTTTCTTTCTTTCTTTCGTTTTTTTTTTTTTTTTTTTGAAACACTTGCTCTGTTTCGTCCTGCACTCAAAGACCTTCTCTTCCTCTTCTTCTTTTGCCAGCGATTAAATATTTTGCAACATCATCGGGGGAATAAACGTCTCCGTGTGTTTCCAGGGGGTTTCTGAGCGGCGAGCCGCCGGTCGAAGATGATGATGATCATCAACTCTGGAGGGAGACAGAGTTGATGATGATGATCATCTTCGACCGTTTCTCCATTTGTCTCTCACAAATGGAGAAACTGTGCATCTCGTTCCAGCGGTCGTACGGCAGAGATTCAGTCTCTTCAGTAAACCCTTTTCAATACATTTTAATTACAATCCTGCTGACGGTTTTAAAGATTTATGAAAAATATTCTATTCTATTTATCCAATATATATATGCTCAGGTGCTTAAATGTGGTAGCAGCAAAACAAAGGTTAAACAAAATGTCTATCAAAGTATTGTTTTTTTTTGTTTTTTTACAGATCACATGTATTTGTAAGACACCAAACATCAGATACAGCTGGAAGGATGTCAAGATGGCGTCTATGAAACATTTGATTTTAATTTCATTAAAAACAATGAGCTGTAAGGAATATAAAACTCCCCGTCTTTGTCGCCAAGCATGTTCAACACATGTTGCAGAAACAAAAGTCTATCCAACGTTACGGTTTCTCTCTCGCAGCAAACTATTTCTTAAATAACAATACAAAGAACAGTGAAACATGGCATGAAACTCATCCTCAACCATATTAGTAAAAATTAAATAAAGACATTTACCTGATCTTATCTGAGCACACAGATCTTTCTATATTTTTAATATTTATTTCAGTAACTCTTTATTTGGCAGGGTGAGCATAAGACTGACAACATCTGTCATGAACATGAATGAGTCTTTATGAATGCCTGACTGTTGTCATGAAGTGTGATTTGGTAAATAATGACATTTTTATTGCAAAGTTGCCCCAAGAGTTGCTTTAAAAGTCCATTAAAAGGCTCGACTTTGCACTATTTTATAAATAATGACACTTTAATGCAAATTTGGCACTTTATTTCTAACTTCATAAATATCTCGGTTTGAAACACGCCCTGATTTAGGATCTGCG
This sequence comes from Poecilia formosa, assembly GCF_000485575.1. Lineage (NCBI taxonomy): Eukaryota > Metazoa > Chordata > Actinopteri > Cyprinodontiformes > Poeciliidae > Poecilia > Poecilia formosa. Next base: position 2,352,712 of record NW_006799956.1, read on the forward strand.
TTTGGATTTTCTTGCACATTTCCTGCCACCGCTGATCTTTAGAGTAGAACAGAAAACAGGCTTTAGTGTCCTGCAAAAGGGGAAATAATCAGCCATCGGGCATAAATATTTACATAAGAAAAGTTCTTAAATTATTAAAAAAAAACAATACTTATAATAAAAACAATGATCGAAATAATAATATATTGTACAAGACTATAACAGAAAATACCGTGCAGTTATTAGAAATAAAATCATCGGACTCACGATTCAAGGAATGTGCAGCTGAGTCGGATCAATAAGTTACTCAAATAAATATCCTTAAAATTCAGTTTAAATTGGAAAATAAAGTTTTTTTTAATTAATTTAAACACAGTAAGTGAATTTTGCAGTTTTACGTTGTAAAACGTCAGGCAGGGAAGGTAATTCTCAACCGCATGACAAAAAGTGCTGTGTCAAGAGAGAGTTACGACTCTTAACGCAAGTTAGCAGAGATATTAGCTGCACTGCATCGAGCGCCTCCGTTTTCTCAATCTTCGCACAGCATGGAGAAACATCAGGTTGTGAGGATACAGCTTGTTGCACCACTCCTGCCGAGGGCAGACAGTCCGCATGCAGTAATAATCTCTGGTCAAGACCGACTGTCTGGACAGCAGCTGCTTTCATAATTAAGGGAGACCTCGGAGAGCTTTCCACATCCAGATGATATAGGGACAGCTGCACCCCTCCACCCCCTCCATCCACTCGGCTTGCTTACAACACGTCTCTGCCTGAGCTGAACCCGAGAGCAATCAGGCAAAAAGAAAGAAAAGAAAAAAAGAAAAGAAAAAAGAATTCTGGAGAAGCAGCAAATGAGAAGAAGTCATGATTGGTTTTGAAAGGAGAGATCGCTGAACGTCAGGGATTTGCCAGAAGCTGCTGCAGCAGACTGACTCACTCCGAGGCGCTCTGGGTTCCTCTGATTCACGCTGAACGTACCAGTTAAAAACAAACAAACAAAAAAATAAATAAAGACAGTGGGACAGCTGTCAATGTTTCAGCTGTTTGGACGTCTTCTCCTGTCCTAATCCTAATCCGAAAATTATTTTGAGTATGTGGAGGGTCACTGCAGGTCACGGTGAGACCCGAATTCAGCTGAGACGCTTCTGCTGCCCCCTGGTGGTGCCAAGGAACGATAGGAAGTTGCACAAATACCGACTGCTTAAGTTTTGCCCTTTGAGGACTTTTTCCAACAAACAAGACCTTTGTTAATAAAAAGGAAGGAAACGCAATGACTGACATGTCACTCAAATAACAACAAAAGTAAGTTGAGTAACTATTATTTTTTATTTTTTTCCTTTGGTTATCACATTTCATAGGGATAAAAAAAATGCATATTTGATCAAATCAGAGCATTAAAGAGTCTAAAATTTTATAATTAAAGAACATTTCCAACAGAGCACTGCAGGAAAAAAAGTACTTTTGGTCTAGTTTCTAGTGCAAATACCTTAGTGGACTTAAAATAAGACAACATTGATGTACAAGTAAATTTTCAGCAAGATGTAGGAGCTTGTTTCAAATAAATGATTCCTTAAAAAGTGCAAGTTCCACTGGGAGGTTATTTTATTTACAACAATGTGCTTAATTTAACCACTTAGCTTATTTTATGCAATATTAAGAATATGTAAGAAATGCAAATAAATAATTCAACTCTTTTTTCTAAATAAGAAAACGTAACTTTTTATTGCCTAGCATGCACTAACAGAGCAAGCATTCTTTTAGTGTGTGATTCATCATTTATAGCAAAGGATGCATCTGCAGCTAAAAATAATAATAAATATTTAAATAAACCCTTTCTGCTTCACTTAACACCAGTACAGCATAGGGCTGATTTTATTATGATTAAAAATGATTAATAAATGGACAGCAAAAGGTGCTTAATAGGAGAATTTTATAGAGCTGAGGTGAAGCAAAAACTATGACACTCGAGGCATTCTGGGTAGAAATAATTTGCTGTCAAAATAAAATGCAAAATTTATAGATTCTTTGCACAACTTTGGCTTAATTACTGCTCCAACAGTGTTGCTTTTCCAGCAAATAGGCAATTAATCGATTACTAATTAGTAATGAATCGTTTATGACGAATAATCATTTCACCTCGATAAATCAGATCGTTTCATACCCAATATACAAGATTTTAAAGATATCTATGGGTCACCACTAGGTGGTGCTCTTGCCATGTGTACGGAAGTGAACCGGCCTTGGAAGGTGATGATGGCACTGAAGTTATACTTTGCATATATTAACCGGTTCGTATAAACGCACTCAGTGTTTTTTAGCTGGCATGTCGTTTCTGGGAGCAGCGTGTCAAACCGCGCCCGTCTCTCTCTGCTCCGCTAGTTTATTTGAGGGACCTGCCCACACACAGGCTTCAGTCCTATCCACTTACATTCAATCAATAGCACTTCTCTGTTTCTACAGCTCTGACATCATAGAGGCGTTCAAGTAGAAGGAAAAAAAAAAAGAAGCTGCGGGGATTATTCTCTTCGATTTCCAGGCAAAAGGAAAAAAACCCGACCTCATTATTAAATTGTGACTCGTGTATTTTATATTGAGTATCGAGTGCATTTCATTAGTTCCTCGCCGTACGAAGAGGCGAAGAGAAAAAAAAGAGAAGAAGAAGAAGAAGAAGAAAAGCACATCCCAGGGTGGACTTCTCGAAGCGGCGAGGCAGGAGAGGAGGTCATGGATGGAGGATGGCCTTTAGAGATGGAGCCCCAGAGGCAGGATGCACACAGAGTCTTTGTTTCACACGACTTCAGCGGCTCGGCTCCCTCCGCTCTATCGTCGTGGCTCAGGCTCAAATCGATTCAATATGGTGGCTGGTGGGTTGGTGATGAGGGGCGGGAGAGGGGGTGGGGGAGGAGGACAGCTACACGGAGGGTGCAGCACTCACGCAAAACACACCCAGGACCGGTCTAGACACAAAAGCAGAATCCAAACTTCACGCTCCGCTAGCAGCGGCGTGGTGTTAAATAAATCCTCTCGTTGCGTCAGATGCTTAAGGAGATTGCGTAACTTTCTCAGCTTGTGCAAATGAGCTCAAAGGAGGAATTTTTTTTAAAGTGTATTTTTAAGTGTTTATCTCTGACCCAAAGGTTATTTAAGCGATAAGTGAAAGTAGATGGGGTGAACGAGGGCTCGACCTTGATACGAGATACGGGGCTGCGCTCTCAGACGGTGAGGCAGGTGTGATGCCAAACTTGGCCCAACACTGTCTGGCAGCCACCTCGCTATCTATGCGTGCGAGAGAGAGAGTGTATTTATGTGAGCCGCTGGCCAGAGGGAGAGCGAACACTGTAACCCTCATCTGCTGTCGTATGAATCACGCTGGAGCCCGGGAGGTGAGACGGGGCCGAGGCTAATGTTTCCATCTGCTCTGCTAGAAGGTTTTAGGACATGACTTGGCTGCTGCTTCATGTCTGAACCGGATCTGGGGTCGTATCCTGACTTTACCCCCACATCTTCTCAACAGGTTTATACAGTTCAGGGTGTTTGAAAGTGAGGCTGTGTTAAAAGATTTCCACCCAAGTTGTGATAACTTGCCTTCATTCACTACAAATCCAGATCAGGTAGTTCCGGAGGCTGAAGCTAACGATGACAGCGGACTTCCACTGGGCCGAATAATGTCGTAAAGCAAACAAGGTTTCACAAAGTTTTTAACCGCCATTACATTTGCAGTAGGCGGTTATTTACAAGGAATGATGGGATGGATCACTGACAGGAAATTGAAGCTGGAGGCGGTGCGCCACCAATGATCTTCCTATGTAGAAAAAAAGAAATGCACTGAGAGCGGAATACATGACGCATTTGCCATTACATATAAAACAATTAAATTTAAGCAACTTAAAACTCAATTAAATCCCCTCTACTGAAACCACAACGTCTTCGCTTCTTCAGAGAAACCTCTTGCACTAAGGGTAACACATGTGAAGCGTTTCCAGTCCAAGTTACTGTTTTACAAAAAAGGCAAAGCAGTGTAAAAATAAATAAAATAGTCTTCCCCTATAATACAACAGTATTAATTGCATTTAGATATTTTCACCGTTTCTGTGACCAGAAACACAAACTGTTTCGTTTCTGCCAGACGTTTTAGACGTCTCAGTGTTTGTTTGACACAGGAAGATCATCAGTGGCGCACCGACTCCAACTGACATTAACAGCCCAATACAAAAGTGAAAAGGCTTAAAAGGTTTAGAAATGCATTTTCACATGATCTCTGATTAATCATTAACTTTTTAAGATAGTTGTTAACTTCAGGCTGCAGGTTGACATAGTGAACCGTGTATAACATGTTCATAGTAAGTGTCTAAGGTTCGGTTTCATCGTTAACGTTGCATTTAGGACTTAGAACAAGAGAGCAAATTTGTTTCAGAAAAAAGGCTGAAAATGAACTAACAACTGGATGGACACTTGTCAGCTAATCTAGATTTATATCAAATTAGGAAGAAATTAGGAAGTTATCTCCCATAAAAACCCAGAACTTAACCTTCATCCAAGGAATGTTTAGTTGCATAGCACAATTTCAACATTAAGGCAATTCAAAGTGCTTAAACATTACATTGCCGTGGCAAAATAAGTGGGAAAACGACAACGGGTTAAACACAGACCAGAGTATACGACGTTCCAGTTATTATTGATCAAAGGCAGCTTTAAACAAAATAGTTTTTAGCCTTGATTTAAAGAGAACTCAGTGTTTCGTCAATTTTCCGGTTTGTTCCAGATTAGTGGAGCATTTAAGGAATGTCATGGATAATGCATGACAAGAGGAGTTTCAATGTCAGCAGTAGTTTAGAAATCCATTCTGTGCACACTTGTCCATGTAGGGTCAGATGGGATCTGTTGCCATTGGGAAAGAGGGGTGCGACTATGCGCGCGCGCGCGCACACACACACACACACACACACACACACACACACACACACACACTCAAACCTAAGATCAATTTAGATCTTAGATTTGAACCCAGGACCTTTTTGCTGCAAAGCTACAGCGCTACCAACCGCTCCACAATGTAGCTCTAGCTTAAAAAACATTACCAGCAACACACAACATTGAATGTTAAATTAAATAAGCACACAGAGCATCTGAGATTTATGATCTATTTTCTTTTTATTTTGGTTTGTAACAAAAAATAGGAAAAAAAAAAAAGCCTTTACCTGCTGCTAATATTGCACCGCTGACAATCAAAAGCTGCTGTCCAAGCTAAAGGCGGCTCAGTGACTCAAACTGGTTGGGTCTGTTGGTTTCTGTATGGTGTAGGATTGCTGCCCTTCGGGGAAGGCAGTAGGTTGTATAGTTATCTCCTGATTGGGCAAAATCACTACCCCGAAACCACACAACCTACTACCTCACCCCGTACGAACATCAGAAAAGGCCCTACACGTTTGCCACAGAACTCAGCGATCTCTAACAAACGCGTGTTCTTTCAGCAACAGGAACCCGACATCCTCATACAGTCTTTTTGTGACACTTTAATTTCTATATTTCACAAAGGAACAGTTTTACACACTGCAGAGGAAGACAACAGGTAAAATTGCAACAACTGTCTAAAACAAGAGCTTTTAACTTGAGAGCAAAACCACCAAAGGTTACCACAAACCGTTTGCAACTAAGGTTCAAAATCCTGCGTCCCGGTTAGATCCTGGGTCCAGTTTGTCCGTAAAGCTTGTCATTTCCGGTGTTGAGCCGGTTTCAGAGTTCTCTGGCGCTGGCGTCTGACGACATTACAGCCACTTCAGGAAAGACAGTAAGTTGTATAGTTATCTGACAGAAAGGGTGTGACCCCTAAAACTATACAACCTACTACCTCACCCCAAAGGACAGTCTTGAGGTAAAAAAAACAACAACAAAAAAAATAAAAAACAAAAACACAGCTTTCTCTCTCTCTGCTCCCGCCTGCGTTCATGCCTGTAATCCACTTCGACACACTTCGCTGAATGCAAAGCAGCAGTTATGATTCACAGAAACACAAACACGCGCGGCGCTCTCCTCTGGGACGGGGCGCCGTGAAAGGAGCCTGTGTGTGGAGAGCACAATGTGACAACTGGGTCTTCGAGTTCATGGCTCAGGCTGAAGGGGAATTCAAATGATCTGACTGGGGCACCCATTTCCCAAACAAATTGCGTGGGCAGAGATATTTTCACATTCAAATGCAACCTGTAGGCAACGTATATGCTGCAGGCGTAATTGGAACCAATAGGTTTAACCACAAAAGTATAGCAACGTTTAGTAAGCATTACCTCCTGATTGTCCCACTTTGAGTTTACGTATAAAACGTCGGTGGAGCTGATTTAAATCACAATTAGATCAAATCAACACAAGATGATTGAGAAGGTTTTAAATATATTCATACCTGCTGTCATGTCGTAAACACAAACCTCAAAGGACTTTGTTGGTATTTTGTGTGATATATCGACATAAAGTAGTGCTTAATTAAGGAAAATAAATGCACGACTTTTACAAATAAAATAAATAGCGGCGTGATTTTAGCATGACTTTGCTCCAATACTTTAAAAATTTGTTAAAAAAGTCACTAAGCCCATTTAAATATTTCCCAGCTGGACAATTATTAGTTTGTAATTTGATTTTGAATAGATATTTTATTAGCTTGTTAATTTCTTAATTGCTCATGTTGGTGTGTTTGTAATTTTATTCATTTTGTTTAGTTGAAACAGGTCCGTCTTGTAAGAGAGATTTTGGATCTCAATGAGACGACCTGTAGAAACAAAGGTTTTTAAAAAAACCAAACAGTTAAATAAAACTATAAAAAGTGCTGTTTGTACAGAAAACACACGTAGAAAAAGAAGCTCTGGTTCAATGAGACCAAAACTGAACTTTTTCCACTGTAAAACACGGCAGTGGCGGTATCATGCTACAGGGGAGCCAGTTCTCCAGCAAGAACAGGCCAAAGGCAGAGAGTCGTACAGAGTTATGAAGTAAAACCTCAGTCCAGGTTGGATGGAGAGCGACTTCAATGTCTTGTCACAGATTCTCATATGGATTTAGGTCTGGCCTTTGACTAGGCCATTCACATGAATATGCAATAATGGAAACCATTCCGTTGTAGTTCCATCCATCTTAGCAACGACTTTGACCAACTTCCTTGTCGTTGCTGAAGAAAAGTGTCGCCACAGCATCATGCTGCCACTGCCATGTTTCACAGTGGGGATTGTGCTGACCACAGCACAATGTTTTCACGACGCCCCCTGCAGGGCAGGTGGCAAACTGCAAACAGCAATGGCTGCTTTTACGCCGAGATTAAATCATACACAGGTGAGCTCCATTTATTAACTAAGTGGCACTAATTGGTGGCGCCAGATTGTATTTAAAAATATTACAGAAAATGGGGTTCAGCACAAATGCACACCACACTTTTCAGATTTTTATTTGCAAAGAAATCCGAAAGTCATGCATCGTTTTTTTTTGTATCATTTCAGGAGCCGCTATCACAAAAACACACTAAAGTTTGTGTTCGTAACACGACGGAACGTGTGGACGTTCAGGAGATCTGAACAGGTCCGCGAGGCGTTGTTGGAGCAGTGCAACGTGCACAACGCTCTGCAGGGTTTCTTGTTTCCTAGAGCTGCTTTTCTTTGTTTCCAAGACAAGAAGAGCGTTAACATTGCTGAGAGGGTGGCTGAGCTCAACAGAGCTCTCATCCCGGGCCACATGTGTGGAGCGCAGGGCCACAGCTGCTGCCTCTGTTAATGCTTCTCACCTGCTCCGTAACATGCGGCGGGGAGCGGCGATGGGGGCGAACGGGGTCGGCTGGCCTCCCGCCTCCTCCACCTCCCGCCCCGTCATGGTTTCAGCAGCACATCAGGTAGTCTTCATCTAAAAAAAAAAAAAAAGAGGGAAGAAAAACCCAAGAGGGAAAATCTGTTACTTCTGTAACAAAGGAAATGGCGAAATATTTCAACATGATGACTTTTAGATTTGACGTCTGTGAGATCAATTACAAACACCCCAGAGGTTGTCAGCTCATACAGGGGGGTCGAGTGGGGGAAGTGTGATCTGTTCTTTTCTTCCTTAGGAGTGAACATACTTTTCAACTTTCCTCGCAGCCCGATTGATTTTCTTTTTTTTTTGTTTTTTTGTGGTAAGCCAGATCAGGCATGGCCGATATCTTATATGCTGCTTGACAAACACCACGCCATTCTCCGTGTTTACTCTGTGCACAAACACACCACCGAACAAAAAGTCACGCTAGGGCGGTCTCGGCCGGCACGTACTCCTGGAGAACTAGTACCTATATGCGAGGGAACAAACGTACAGCACAGCACGTTACGGAACGGTATGTCTTGAGCTGAGAGGCCCCATTGTGTCTGCTCAGTGGCGAGCCTGAGCCTCCCTGCATTATTCAACGGTGCCTTACTTACACCATAGCATTGTGGATTGTAAGTATGCACAAGCACAGACCCGTAGAGACACAAAAGGAGCGTGCTGACACTCTGCAGATGGAGATAAGCTGACAGGGGACGAATGGAAACGCAGAGTACGCGCACACTTAACAGTAAATCAACCAGAGATGGGGATCCGTTTCAAGATCTTGCTGCTAATTCTAATTAGAGTTTAGATTGGGCCTAAAACATCCAGCCGAACCCGATCTGACCCGACTGATTAACTTTAATTAGAGGGCCAAAGTGAGCCCGACTTATTGGGTTAATTACACTTTTACTGCTTTCAATTGTAGAGCTTAATCTGATTGAGCGGTGCAACTTCTTCTGCTTTTAGCTTTTGTTTAGCATCTTCCAGCTCCATTTTGGTGCTTTTTGTAACCGCAGGGTGAGTCAGGTGCACGTCATCTGGGATGTGTGACTGATAGGAGCGAAGCAGGGCGGGGCTGCGTAACGCGCTTGGCTTATTAATTCCTCAACATGACCAGCAAGCAAATCATTTTGGGTCTGGCTCTGGCCATAAACCTAAACTCTAAATCTACTTTGAAAATTAAATTTAAAAAAGTAAACATTTTTGGCACAGTTTGTCTGAAAAGGTTTTTATAACCTGCCCATATTGTACTTCAGCAGATGCAACAAGAAATCATCTGTTGGCCGGAATATGTCAATTATTAGTTTGATCGGCTAAACTCAAAAATCCAATATTTGTTCTGATTGGTGAATAGACCAGACTAGAGCTGCACAATATATTCAATTGAAATCATCATCGCAATACGTGTAATATTCCAAAGTAATGCATTCATGAAATGCATCCCAGCAAGATTTTTGACCAGCTGAACTCCTCATCGCTGTCCATACCAGACAGAAAATATAGGTAAGTGAAAGATTCATTCAGACTGTGAGAGAGCAAGACTTTCAGCAGATAGCAGGAAGGTTGAACATGCACAGTTGCTACGTTTTATCCTTTAGAGCCATCAACCTGTGTTAGTCATGGAACATGGTGTGTGAGAGAAATTATATGAAATCCTTTGATAAACTACTTTTTCAGAATGCAAGTTGTGCTAATTGCAAACCTAAGACGCCAAAACATCGTCTGAGAATCAATTTTTCTGTTTCACAGAGACTACTCACACACACACACACACGCACACACACACACACACACACACACACACACACCATGTGGCGTTGCCTCTGCTCGTAACATAAATAGTTAACAAATGGAGAAGACAAGAAAACAATATTGTCAGTGCTGTTTTCAAATGTTCTTAAAAACTAGAACCAGCAGAAAATTATTCACCATATTCTGACTGCAACTCCTAGCGCCTTCGTTTACTGAAGCATAAAATCAGAATAATTTGTCCTGGATGCTAAAGTTAATGGCTAGACCATAGCGGACTTTCGTCAACTTAAAACAACTTTGATCTATAGCATGAAACATGAGTTCAAACAGATGGCATTTTGTGCACCTTTATAGTTTATAAAACCTTTACAGTTTTATAAAGGTGCACCACTAAACATTGGACATTGTAATTTTTTGGATGATTGCTGTATACGACCTATAAAAAGTCGAACCTGCCGATTCCGATTTTGGCTAGTTCCGATTTTTTTTTTGTCTGAAAAGTTGCTAAATATGGCAAGAAGTTGCTGAGTTAGCAACAGTTTGTTAACATGCAGACCTGATGGACCGGTCCATCAGTCAACCCTCTCACAGCAAAGCAAAACAGGTCAGTGGTGGATTTTTAGACTTTTGCCAAATTAGATAAGATTGGTGGATAAGATCGATTTCACATTTAGTTATCGGCCGATCACCAATCTCCCAAAATTAAGGGAATCTTAGCTGATTTATCGCCTGGTGCACCCCTACTTATTTACAATCATAACTGCACTTATTTTTACAGGAAATTGAAGTAGGAGACAGTGTATCGCTCATGAACTTCTAGTGTGGAAACATCTACTGAAGACTGAACATGCAACAGTTTGTGGTCCAAGTATTTACCTAATGTAAAAGCATTGCAGGGTAAAAGAAAAAGGAAAAATTATACAATTTACGTATACCGTTTACTCCACTGTTAAATCAGACAATTACTTAGACTAAAAACATGTGACAAGTAAAATCATTGTTGATGCACTACTTCCTGTCTTCATTTCCTGTATAAATAATCATCGACACTGCAAATGTGATGACTGCTTACAGGTTCATGTTTTTGCGATGAAATGTTTAGGGATTTTGGTCTTAGACCCTCTTGAATTACCTTTAATCTCTCGTCCAACCTCTCTGCACTTACACGCTAAATGAGGACGCCGAGAGAGTCGCCTGCTTCAACTATTCTGAGCTTTTGTACGACTCGATGCATAAATGGTTTGGGTTCCAAGTAAAAAATGTAAATCACGTTTGAGTCTTGTAAAACGCTCAGCGACATGTGGCCCTGACTTCATAAGGCAGGGTCAAGGCGCGCTCCTCCCAGTCTGCTGACTGGACATACTTCAGTCTAACATAGTTTATGGCTGCAGGGTCCTGGCCAGCTGAGTGCATGTTCAGGAAAGCTACTGCTTTCAAGTGAAGCCAGCTCTTATAATGCAGTGACAGAGAGACATTCACACCTACACGCAGCAGAGGACACACGCGCCCACACGCTTTTTTCACCTGAACTTCATCCACCTTAAAAGTTCAGCCTTCTCAGAAGTGTGCAATCGCAGCAAAGCGTCCCCTTCAGTCGTGTCGCCGACACGCCGCTTCCATCGGCTCCTCGGAGGTTCTGCGGTACAAAAAGTCTTGCTTTCCACACCTCGCCGTCTCGTAATGTCACACGAACGCACGAGCAACTAAACAAAGTCAACAGACGGGCTTCACGAGGACACGGTTTTAAGACAGGCGTCCGCTCGCAGTGGGTTGGCGAGGCCCCCTTCCCCTCGAGGGAGCCAGGCACAACATGATCTTCGTTTACGTCATCTCATTTTCACAACGGCGTTTGCAGCAAAAAAGAAAAAAAGCGCACGCTGCCTAAAAAGTCGCTGCAATTCAATCACACTTGAGTCTTGAGTGCCTCGGCGCCCATCAATCAATATCCAAGCATAGTTTGACTGCAGTGACAGTCGAGGTGGAGTGCTGTAACCCTGTAACCCGATCTGTGGGGCTCTCCAATCTCTGTGGTCAGTCTGTGTAAGGACTGTTCAGAGAAAAAAAAAAGGTACTTGTACAATTTGTGACCACTCTTTGCATCTATCTGGTTATGATTTAAGCTGTCCTGATTGAATCAGTTGTTCAGCTGAATTGCAGATTTGTAGTTGTGTTCATACCGAGTCGTACCTCTAAGGCAAATTTGATAAATTGTGCAAAGTTCAGCAGATTTTGCACACTTTATTCCTACTTTTGTTCCTTGAAGTCTTTGACATTTTCTCAGGTTGCAACCACAAACGTGGTTTTAATAATTTTAATATTGTTACTTTTTGAAAACATTTGTATTTATCGTAATTTACTACCCCAGACTTTAGAAAGAGCTTCAACAAGGGCTGCAGCTCAGGGCCCAAATTTTTGGAGAACCCACAGATTTTTATATCTTTTTTTTTTTTGATGAATGTGTGTTTAGCAAACATTGTACTTTATACAAAACTAATAGGCCCATAGCAGGCAAGCTGCATAAACATTTTGGGATTTTTATGAATATAAACAAAACTCACATATTTGAAAATTGTAAAGTTATGGTCAATTTGTTTGGGAACAACAAGGAGCCACTGGCCAGGGAACATATTAAACCCATAAAGCATCACTTCATATCAGCTGATATATTACTTAATAATGTTCTGTAATTTGAATTAGCAACATATTTTGTTCTGAGTGAACAGGGCACCAAAACTGGCCCACATCCTTGTAAATCTGGCCCTGCTGACACCCCTAAACAAATCAAGTGCCTTTTGCAATAGTCTGCATAGTTTTTGATTCCATGTTTCTCCAGAATAAAATTTTTTCTGCAAACTTTTGTACATCTGAAACCTATATCTGAAAGTTTAAGTTCAAAATATTCACACAGGACTGCGTTAAAATTATACAAAGTAAATCAGTGTATAATTTAATCTCTATAAATCCAGCTGTTCTGTGAAGGACTCACAATCCTGGTTTGAATGCAAATGTGGAGCCAAGCAGATGTGAAACCATTGCAAAAGCAGGAAGCAGACTGTAACGCAGTGCATTATGGGTAAATGTGACCAAAACAAATGAGCGAGTTTAGTGCTAGCGTTAGGATTGGCTTGAGATCTTTTGCCAACAGCAAAAGAGAAATGGGATAATCACTGAAATCTGACGACACTCTATTTCTATGTAGGTTTCTTGAAGAAGGAAGTTGCGCTCATGTCTTCTTCAGAGGTTTTCATGTCATTTCCTTCAGTGGTTCTTGGTGCAGCGCCCCCACAGGCGAGATGGGGAACGGGTTTTTCAATTAGCTTGGATTGTCTGACACAATGCAGTGTGAAAGCGAACCACAGCAGCTGAAAATGTAACAAATGTTGCAACCAAACCGAGTCTACCTGGACTACCAACCAGATGTGAAAACACTCTTGCATTTAAACCTGGGGATTTAAAGCCTGTCCATTGTGGTTGCTTTTAACAACTTCTGTATTACATTAGTTCTTGTATTTATTTGGAAAACAAATAAGTAAAGCTGCTTTCATAATGTAAGGGGTTTGGTTTCTGTCTTCTTTAGACAAAAGATGTCTGAGCGAGGATGGGAGGAATCCAGATAGCAATGGCAGGGGCATTTATAAAGCGAAGCATGGCTACTGTGCACCCCCCGCCTCTGCCCAGACCCGCCATCTATTTATACCAAGGCCAAGGGGCAGGCAGCAGGAGAAGGCAGGATAGGAGCTGGGGGCCGGAGGAGAGGTGTGGGGGGTGTGGGCAGGTTCTGTTACACATGCCAGGGGCAATGGCTGGGGCAAGCCGCAGGGGGATTCTGCTCAAAGTCAGACAGGCTGACCTCCCCGTCACCTTTGCATGAGGCAGATATTAGGCTTGCAAACCATGTGCGAGCGTGTGTGATATACAGAACAGGAGTTTTTTTATGGGAGCACGAGCGCCAGTCCGATTGTGCGTTGCAGCTTCACCTACGCGCCTGAGCTCGGGTTTCGCCTGTGAGTTCGTCGCTGCCGATCAACATGTGTCCTGACGTGTGTGACAGAGCGAGGCAGCGCACGCGCACACGAGCTCGTAACGCTCTTTGTGTGTTTGCCTGTCAGGATAAACTGTCCCCTGGTGATTTAGCTCTCCACTCCGCTCCCGGCAGAGCCATGAAAACATGCCGGGAGAAGAGGGCGGGGATTAGGCAGACTTAGCTGAGCCCCAGCCTTGCAGCCCCATCTTTTAGTGTAAAAATGTGACCCTAATCATTGTAATGACAGGGTGCGCAGCAGGGGTTGCTCAGACCACTCAGTCCAACCTTGCCAGCTGCCTCTCATTTCTCACACATGCAGTATTTGACGTTACGTGCGCGGAGGAGCAGAGAGGGGTTTGCATACGCACAGGCGGGAGACTCAGGTCTGCAAAGAAGCGTCTTTGTTTAGGTTTAGACGTCACATTCTGGAAGACGTTGCTTCAGGAGAGACTTGGAAGCTTATTTCTATGAACTGCATCCTTCAGTGTGAGAACCAAGAGGAAGCTGTGATTCTTGTGTTCTGAGTTAACACAAGGGGTGCATTCACACCAACCCTGTTTAGCTTAGCAATTGAACTCTAGTTCATTTGTCTACAAAGTCCGATTTGTTTTGGGAAGCAAACTCTGATTTGCCTACAAATGTAAACTGTTTGATTAACGTGAAATCTGGTGTGGTTCGAAAGCAGGAAGTGGACCATCATAAAGGGAATTCTGGGTAAAAACAACCAAAACAAACAAGCAAATGTAGCGCTAGAGGAAAAAATGGCTGATGATGTTTTACCAAAGACAATAGTGAATTCCTGTAACCACTAAAATCTGACTCTACTCCATTTTTGTTGAAAAGCATTCTCACTTGTTTGAAAAGAAACTTAGCTCATGTCTTCTTCTGAAGTTTTTATGTTTCCTTCAGTAGTTCTTAGTGCAGCGCCATCACAGGCGACACGGTAAACAGGTTTTTCAAAGAGTTTCTTTCGCAGCAGCTGAAAATGGAACAAATGTTGAAACTTTGGTCCCCAATCAACCGGAGTCTACCGGACCATGAGGTGTGAAAACACATTAAAACCACACAGGACCCTGGAAGTAAATGTAAAACCGAGTAGGGGGAAGGGATTTCTTTTGCTAGGGCAGGAAAACCTGCCACAGGATGCAAAATACCTGACTGAGGTGGAGGCTCACCTTCTTGGAAGACAACAACCAAGAACATACAGCCAAGCTTGAATGGAATGGTTTGGAATCAAAGCCTGCTAATGTGTTGAAATGGCCTAGCCAAAGCCCGGATCTAAACCAAAGCCAGGGCCTGTGAGAAAACTGAAACTGCTGCTCACAGATGCTTTTTGTCCAAGTTTTGACCAAAATATGTCAGTCTTTTGATAAACAAACAAAACCAGGTATCTCTTTTCCTCCACATTTATAAATTTTTTAACATCCATAGTTGTCATGTCAGCAATCATCTCAATTTCTTTTGCATATTTCAGCACTGATGTTGGTGAGCCTCGTGGTGAAATCCGCCTGTTGGGTCTCCGGCCGTTACCACAGGTCTACATTCCTTTTGCTTCACCCAGTCAACAGGCATCGCTCTCCCTTCACCTTAATCAGCGCCTCATCAGGCTGCATCTGCTGCCAGCTATATTTAGAGAGCGGGACACATGGATTTGAACTTCGACTTACAGATGGGAGGGAGAGACTCGTAACCTTTGAGAGGTTGTTTCTTCCAGGCAACAGCGGAGTTAAGTCAGCAGTTCTAGCTGAAAGCTGCGGCCGTAAATAAAGCCCAGTTAGCCGCAGTTAGAACCGAAAACCCGGATTTGGCAGTCGTTATTAGCGGATGTGCATGTTTTTCGCGACAGCTGCCAGAATGAAAGCAAACGTACAGTAAAGTTCTCCGATAAAGAGACATGGAATCGTGGAGAAAAAACAAACTGCAATGCGTTTCTGTGGCTTCGAATCTCCCCCTCTTCAAGTAGAGGCCACGTTTCAGCCTAAAAGCGCTTTGAGCGCGCCGCGGCGCTCGCACCGCAGTCAGCGTGTGATATGTGACCATGTTGCACGGCCATCTGCTCTATATAACCATAAACAAACGCAGGCCGGCCAGCTCCGCCGTATCACTTCCAAGAGGTCTAGGCTGTCTGAATGTATTCATGCTTTAGTCTCTGGGTAGACGCTGGAGCGATATGCCCCAGAAACCGGCCATGCTTATTCAACGGCATTTAATAATTCATTCCGCAAACACAATATGGACGCCGCTCTGTCCCATATGCAAACACATGGGCAGATTAAGGAGGGAGCAGCCAAAGGGGACAGAGTGCATGCTGCACTGTTAACGGAGCTCCTGACTGACTGGCTGCCTGTCGCAATGAGAGCTCGTCTGTGACAGGCCTAAATAGGCTGCCTATTACTGACAAGGAGGAATGAGGAGGGGGGATTTCTGCTATGTTCTGCAGCTAGACTCTAAATTAGAGTCTAAATTTGAGTCAGTGCGGACGTATTTATACATATGGCATAACTTCGAGCCTCGCAAACGCATTCACACCCCGTGAACTTTGCCGTGTTGCAGCAGCAAACTTCGGCGTGACTGGTTGGGATTTTAATGCGACAGGCACAGAACGGTGCAAAAAAAAAAAGCAAATCTCAAAAGGTGCAGCATACATTCAGTCCGTTTTACTCCGATGTCCTGAAATAAAATCCACCAGTTGCCTTTTGATCGCCTAGTTTATAAAGAAGAGTCTAGCTTT
Source organism: Poecilia formosa (assembly GCF_000485575.1). NCBI lineage: Eukaryota > Metazoa > Chordata > Actinopteri > Cyprinodontiformes > Poeciliidae > Poecilia > Poecilia formosa. Next base: position 2,369,007 of record NW_006799956.1, read on the forward strand.
GTGTAGTTTCTAGAGCAAATAAATTGAAATAGAGGAAAATCAACATTTTGAGCGAGGTTGAAGGGTTTATTTTAAAGTCAATAATTACATGAAATCAATTAACAGGCAGATTTTTTTCCACATTTTCCCCCATGTTGTAAGTTAAAATTCTGCCAGTGGAAATTGGAGCTAGTACTTTTTTAAAAAAAATCTATTTTTAAGAATTATTCACTTAAAACAAGTTCCTATAAGCTGCTGAAAAGTTACTTGTCTTATTTCAATGTGTAACCTAATATATTTTTACCAAAAACTATTAGAAGAAAAAACACTTGGTAAGATTTTGTGTTTTATAAATGTAACTATTGTTAAAAGAAAGCCATGGGAAGACGTTCTGCTGTTATAACATGGAAAAAGATGCTCTATTTAGACGGGACTAAACCAATATTTTTGGCATACATGAAAACTGTATTTGTGGGGGGAAAAAATCACTGAGAAATTGTGTAGGAAGCATCATGGTTTTGAGAAATGTTTTTGTATTATTTTTTGCTGGGAAGCTTCAAATTAAATTGGATTGAAATCAGGTCAGGAATATGAAACAATACTTTAAAAATTGATGTCCATCAATCGACCTCCATCCGATCTGAGTGAGCTCAAGCTGCTCTGCAAAGGAAAATGGGTAAAAGTTTCAACGTCCAATGTTTGCTCTAAATTGTGTAAAAAGTGAAAACAAAGCAATCAACTAAAGGCAAAAGGAGATCTGGTCAGCTGGTGTAAATCTGAATTACACTGATTCAGATTTATGGGAACACGAGAGTTCAAATCAGCAAAACAATAAAGACTTTATCTAATTGTACTAATTCATTTGCTTTTATCAGGTGAAATGAGCAAAGAGAAGTTAAAAAAAAGCCTCATCAGACATGTCTAGATATCTGGTATCTGTGGTCTTAAGGGTCAGATGAGAGGAGGATCTTCATAACATCTGCACATGTAATCAAATGCCTGGCGCATACAGGATTCCAGGTAGTTGATGTAGTTAGAGGTTGCGAGGCGGGGCCGGGGTCGGGAGGGTTACCGAGTTCATATGATGCAGCCACAGCAACAGCGGCGGCCGCTCAGGCTGAAAACAGGTAGAAGGACCGGCGGCGCGCGTTTATTTAGAGAACCTCGAGCAAACAAGTCGAAGGAGATTGCGGGCAAATAATGCACGGCGGAGGGGCGGCGCGAAGCAGCTTTGGCTCATGTGATAAAGAACAGCTGACGGAGGCCAGCTTTTTGGACAAAAAGAGTTGCTTTTTGCCGTCTAGTCAGCCAGAACAGAAGTGAAACAACTCTCCGTAAGAAACAAACAAAAAAGAAAAGGAAAAAGAGAGACGATTAACGCTTCCTGCGACACCTCTCCGTTTATTTTAATTCGCTCCTCAACCCGGCGTCCAGTTGCAGCCTCTTTTCCTCCGCTCCTCTCCGTCCCTCTCGTCCAACTACCTGACTACTTTGGCAGCAATCGCACAAAATGGCGGTTAGGGGAGCCGAGTGCTGGAAGGCACAAGAGTGGAAGCCATTTTCTCACAGATCCAGGCCCGGGCACAGAGAGAGAGGACTTCCACTGTACGCCTGGCGGAGAGTAAAGATTAGCCTGAAAGCGTTTTACCGTGAAGATTATGTTTGTTTGTGTTTCTTAATGTACTCCACTAATAAGCCACTGGGACCTGCTCGGGTTTTTTAAAATGGAATAAAGCCGCAGACATTATGATTTTAATCTAATACAAGCGCACAAAGGGAAAGGAAGTAAGATTAAACAAAGCCGTGAGACGCCGTGTGCATAACAAATGAAAGATGGACAAAATCGTATCGCTGACATTATCTGAATAAATTAAACGCGAGACAAAACAACAGGGAGACATTTTGATAAATTTCAATTTGTCCTGACTAGAGGTGCACCGATCAGTCAACCAGAGATGGGAAGCAGCTGCAACTCAAATATCAGCAGTCAAATCATGTTACCTTAAATATTTTCACACCTGATAATCGATTGGGTTTGATTTTAGACTTTGTTTGATTGGGGATCAAAATGGCAACATCTGTTATTGTCTGCTGCGGTTCGCTTTCCTGCTTCACATGAACCAAATCCTTTGAAGAAACCTGTTCAGACCCCTCGCCTGTGGTGGCGCTGCAGCAAAACCCACTGAAGGAAACGACACAAAGACCTCAGAAGAAGACATGAGCACAGCATCCTCGTTCGCAAAACAAACAAAAATGGAGTAGCATCAGATTTTAGCAGATTTAGAATTGCTCCAAGTCTTGCACAAGCCATCGTTTTGGTTGTGTTTACCCAGGATCCCTTGCGTCACAGTCCATTCCCTACTTTTGGAGCGGTCTCGGCTTTCCCATAAGTGTTCACAAACCAGACTTTCCATGCAAACAACCCAGACTTTAATTAAAGCGAACTAAACAGGGCTGGTGTGAATGCACCCTTAAACTCACGCAACACTTATGCAGATGCTGCACTCACCTTGGCATGCCAGATGCTTAAAACTAAAATTGAAACTGTCAGCATGACCTACTTTCTGATTAACTAGGCTAATAGCTTTCTGTCCCTTTAGGGGTTCTTGTAAATTATTGAGATTTCATTCCCAGATGGTCTACTGATCCTTAAATATATATATGTGAAAAAAAAATGCTGTGAAAACAAGGCAAAAGTAACATTCCCCACTGCAACACAGTTGAACTCCACGCCTTTTATCCCAATACATAGGCTCTATTCAGAGAAGCACTGCAGCAAAAGATGTAGACTTAAGGTTCCACTAAATTTTCCTCACGCCGAGACAAGGGTAACATGTTTCTCAATACACCAGAATCCAGGATAAGATCAGGTAAATGCTTTGACGCTGTAATGCAGATGAATTTCTTTGATTTCGTGCTGAATCCCAAACATTTCCTGTTTTGTGTTATAGGCCATGGGGGGAAAATGTGGATACGGCACATAACATACAAATAAAAAGCTAAACAATTGGCCAGGAAGTGCCTGAATGGTGCATCTCTAATCCAAACTATACAGTGAATCAAATTTATAGCGCCATAACGGTACTTACAATGCTGCCTTTGACTTCATCGCTTGTTGGTAAAATATTAGCGCCAGAGGCTGGAACTCCATCCCACAACCTGCAAGAGGGAGAGAGAAAAATCAAATGAGAGCTCGCAGTGCAAAAAAAGAGATGCTAAACAAACCAAGAAGGATGAGCAGAAATCTGATCGGCACAACAATGTGTTAGAGAGCCTCTGGGCAGGAGTGGAGGGGCTGCAGGGTCTTCGTCTTCTTCGTGGCCTGTTTACTAATAAGCTCGCCCCACAGCTTGGCCCGGCCGTGGAACCTCATTAGCCAAACACGCAACACGCCGCTGGCCCCCGTGCGCCACTGTCGGCGCCGTATGCTCACCCGACACCGACACGCCGGCCCCGGCCGCGGCCTTGCCCAGAATCACCCACTCGCTGGATAGACGCGCACGCGTAACTGGCACGCTCGGTTTGCTGAAAGCCCGCGGTGTCATGTGCGTGGGCGAAGCGGAGCATCTGCGTGTACTTGTGAGCTTAATAACCGCCTCACTGCATATACAGCACACCATGACCCGGTCTGCACATTGCGGACCACGTGGGGGCCTGCGCGGCGTTAACGTACACGCCGATCTCGTGCGCGGAGAGCCAACGCAGCCATGTGGAGGTGGAGCGTCATGAGAAACAGCAGAGCTGGTTAGTCATCCATCTGAATTTCAGGCTGCAGAAGACAACAACAACCACAAAAAACAAACAAACAAAAAAAGAGCGTGATGGAGGACAAAACGAGACACTAGCACCGTCCTCCAGCAGACCAAAGGAGGACCCCCCCACCTGCCAATTAAAAGGCTGCACTCGTTTTTTTGGCAGCTGCCAAGGGGTGATAATTCTGTACAAGGACGCTAATCTCTGCGCGGGACATTGCCGGGGACTCGTCCCTTTATATTTTGTCTCTAACATTTGTAATTACAGGCACTGACTTGGATCGCTGCCAGCACATGTTTGTGTGCTCATGAGTAACCCAACTCCTCCAGCCCGTGGAGGGGAGATTCATGTCCGATCTGTGCGCTCGCTGTGAGTGTGGGTGTGCTGTTTTTATGTGCACGCATGTTGGTGACTCATGGAGCCTGGTTTGCGTATGAGCAGTGGGAATAATCTGCAGTATTTTTGGTTTATGTATCACAGGGTACTGTACAAAAAGCATAAATTACAACACCTTGCAAAAGTACTTGCACCCCCTGACCCGTTCTTTATTACAATCACACAAGTTGCTGCACTTTTATGGTACTTTTTGTGACAGGCTGACACAAAAAGAGTTCACAGTTTAAAAAAGAAAAAACTGAGTCAACCAGTTTTGTGTTTGAGTGTGTTTTAGGCCAAGTCCACACGTGGCTGAATATTTGACAAAACAAATAAATTTTTATGGATTTGGGCCTTTCATCCACATGAAAACTCTGTTAAATTCACTAATAATTCATCAAAGTGGAGATTTGAGAAAACACAAGAAAACAGAGATTTAGGATCTCACACATTACAGTCTGTGATAAATAATGCACCAACATATTCACATAATTGTTTACCCTTGTATCTTATTGACTTTATATTCTAATAAGCAGTTTAAAAGTAACTCAGCCTAGAAGTCTATCTATTCACACAAATGAACTTCCTGCTGCCATGTTTGATTCCTAACAGGAAGTCGTTGAACTGAGACAATCTGATTGGCTGACACAGGCTTCAGCTTTGCGCTCCTCTGACCCCCTGTGGGTTGGATGTGTTTACAACGTTCATGTGCAATTTGTGTGAGTTTATGAAGAAAAAGAAGAAAAAAAAACCCAACAACCTTTCTCACAACAAGATCTTAACCAGTTCACAAATACCTTTTTTGACCACATGTCTTTGCAAAATGACTCAAGCAGTCAGATAGGATGAAGAACGTGTTTTGAACATCAGGTACCAAGTTTCGCTCCAGATCCATATGGATTTATCCAACATATGGAAAGGATATGATCTACACCAGGGTGTGTTCCTGGTGTTTCTGGGACCAAATGTGACCGTT
>NW_006799956.1:2374659-2377089 GCF_000485575.1 Poecilia formosa
CATATATCACTACTAGTAGCATATTTATGCTATATTTGCATAGCATTTAAAAATAACAGCATAAAAATAACACCAATAAGAAATAATGTTGCTTTGGCTTTTCTTTTTGTCAGATGTTTTTTTTTTATGTTTTCATTCACTTGTAGAATTATTTAACCGTTAAAACTAATGAAGCTGATGAGCAACCATTTCTGAAAGATCATGCCGGTTTTGTTTCTCTAGTAAAATGTTACTTAATGAGACTGAGGGTAAAAATGTCTATTTGCATTGTGAAGGTTGTTGACCTCTGACCTAAGCCATTCAACCAGCTTCAAGACGTTTGCAGCCTCTTCAACTAGTTCTTTGCATCAACAGCCATCTGCCTTATGAGTAACTCTGACCATCTTCCCTGGTTCCCTGCAGTGCTAGGTTTCTGTTACACACTTAAAGGTCAACGTCACCTTCCAGATGATAAATACAAACATAAAAACGTTCAAAAAGACCAACAATTAACAACCACTGGAGTACTTTACAGATGCTCCACCAGAGCAGAAGAATGTGTTCTCTTTCCCAGAGGTGCACAAACAAAATTACATCATTCGAAACCCAAGGTTTGGAGTTCTTCCAGCTTTTTCTTGATGCATGTTCTGAGCAGAACGGGTTTCTTGTTTGGTGTCAGAGAAATATGAAGGTGGGTGTTCAGTGAGAAGGACCAATAAAGAGAGGGGAAACTATTTTAATTATTTGAGCCTTTATGGTGAGAAAATTTTAATAATAGTCTTTTTTTTATTACAAATTTATGCTGATCCCAAAACCCTAGATTTAGACTTTTGTGACCCCTCAGTAGAAACATTAACACACACACTGTCTTAGCACACTGCAGAAGATAACATCCACAGCTTTCCTTATTTCTGCTCTTGGGGCTTCAGCCAATCAACACCAAAGACAATTAATACAGCTCCTGGATTGGCTGCTATGCAAACACCAGCCATTAGCATGTCAAATATTCCAGCTTACTTTCAAATATTTTAGATGTGCTCGTCAAAAAAAAGAAAAGAAAAATCTATGAATTGTCCATGGATTTAGATCCAACAGAAAAAAATCTAGCTAGTTTTCGCATTTAGTTAGATACTAATTAGATAGCTAGATAGATAGATAGATAGCGCATTTAGTTAGATACTAATTAGATAGCTAGATAGCTAGCGAAAATATTAGTTTGCGAAAACTGTAATTACTGCTAGCTAGCTAAATAGGTAGCTGTCTAGCTATCTCGCTAGATAGGTAGCGAAAACTTTACCTAGCTGGATATCTAACTACTATCTAGATAACCAACTACAAAGATAGCAATACACACAAATAGCTATCTAGATAGCTATCCATGTAGCTATCTATGTACATAGCTTTCTAGCTAGCTAGATTTTTTTGATCATGCCTTCTTACCATGGCAGGACCAACAAAGGAGCCAAAACTACTAGAGCACTGAGTTACACGGTGGACATCAGTGAAAAACCACTATAAGCTGAGCTTATAGTGCAATACCAGCTCATTCTTATAGGAGCACAAGCCAGAACTTGTGCATTTCTCCAAAAGTAGCCAAGATCATTTAGTTCTTCGCTGATGAACTAGTAGCAGAATGATGGAGTCTAAATGAACCGGGAGGGGGCCAGCGGTTAAACAGTATTTTCATAGCTGAGGAGTTGCAGGCGAGCCTTTTCAACACTTCCAATTTTACCTTCATGTGGAAATATGTTGCTGATTTTGCAATTTTTCTCCCTCTAACTAAATTGCCTTGACGACAACGGAGGCCAAGAAGCTGGGGAAATATACGAGTTCTGGAAGAGAGAGGAGTTGAGCGGGTGCAGCTCGGGTTTTATCTGGAATATCGCTTTCCCTGTCAGGTACATAAAGCAAGTATCTGTCTGGGCGACGAGCTCTGAGAGGCGCAGACCTGTGACGTTACAGATCATGCACATCTGAAAACAAACAATCGTCATAAGGGCAGAGAAGCAGCTCGATTAGAAGTCCCAAACATTGCTTAAATGCACAGTCTTTATTAAGTGGGTCACATAATCAGCATAAATTTGAGAAGGGGTGAAATAAGAACAACAGAAAAAAGCCTTGACCTCTCTTAAGTGAAGGAGGCCATGATGCAAAGCAGCCATTTGAAAGTCACACAGGTCTAGTTTCAGAGCGTATGGAGGAAAAGAGGAATAGGTATGGGGAAGGAAAATCCACATCATCCGTCACCCTGAAACTCTCCCCCAGTCCAATATTATGTCATTATGACCACGCGGACCGTCTCTGCGGAGTTACTGCGGTTTTCAGGATAAATTACATGTGACACTCCCAGCTGGCATCCTGATTAACACGAGGGGAATAAAACAGCCAATCCCCCAGCAGCCACCGGGGCTAATGGCTTCCATGTATGGGTAAAAAAAAAAAAAAAAAAAA
>NW_006799956.1:2377736-2378590 GCF_000485575.1 Poecilia formosa
AGAAACTGCAGTTTCTTAGTTTTTGTTCTGCATTTAAAGTAGCACAGTAAAGCTTCTTCACTTTAAAAAAGAAAAAAAAAAACAGAAGCTTTGCTAGCATGTCAAAATTCACACATTTAAACAATGTGTTGATTGGGCCCCCTGTTCACAACTTCACTCTGGATTTAATATTAGGCAGGAGCAAATTGAAGGCAGCAAACTCAAAAAGGAGTTTCTGCTTTATGATTAATAATCATCCCACTTTATCCATTAAACCAACAGAGCAGAGCAATGGTGGCTTGTTTCTGTCGGAGGCGCTGGTTCGAACACACAGGCAGAAACTCGCAGACGCTACGCCACATGTGACCTTTCCGAGATTCACCAGTCAGTAAGGCTCTGGAAATTAAACTCGTCTTTTATTTCACCTCCTGAATGAATTTGTGTTTCCCCTCCTCCCCCACTGGTTTCAGGACATTTTAATCTGGAATCAGCTTTATTGTCTGATTAATTACTATTGCTGTGAGGCCATATCTGTTTGAAGAAGGTTTTTTCTTTGGCTTTCAAAAAATAATTTAGATGGTTAAAAACTGAGGATATAAAATTAAACCCCTCTCACTCTGACATGACAGATAAATATTTGAAAAATTTCACAACAGAAATACATTTATCTTGTGGACATGTGTGTATGTACATATACATTTATATATAAAAATCCACAACAACATAATTACATGATTATTTGTAAAAAGAAAAAAAATCCCAGCAACGAGCCTCCAATCACTTTGCAATCCAGTCGACCCTCACACACACACACACATAAACACACACACACACACACACACACACACACACACACACACACACACACACACACA
>NW_006799956.1:2378600-2380322 GCF_000485575.1 Poecilia formosa
GTTCAAGGTTAAAGACGACCTCAAGTTAAAGTTCAACCGCAAAAATAGACCCTGAATTTCTGTCTATTTTTTGCTTTGTGTGTGCTGCGTAATACAAAAAATACTTATTTAAAACTCCCAAATAAATATCTCCAAAGTAAGACAAAAGGAATTTCAGCAAAAATAATAATTTTTCATTTAAATTAGGCACCTGGTGAAAATTGTATCTGCATTTAAAAATATACTGTAAAAAAAAAAAAAACGAAAACAAAAAATTAAAACAAGAATCCGCTGTTACAATTTGTTAAAATAAAAAAAGAAAAACGTATTGTGACTCAGAAATGTAACTTGACAGAATTAAATGAACGACAAGAAGCTGCAGATAAATAATTTTAATTCATGTCGATTTTCAGCAACTTTTTTTTAGTTTTATTCTTTTCGCTCAATCCTATTTGTTTTGTTACATTCGGATAATTATTGTTTCTTTTTATTTCATGTTTGTTTTCTGCAAATTGCACATTCTAAAAAACCCCACAAATTTAAACAAAACTCCATGTCAAGTTCAAGGTTAAAGACGACCTCAAGTTCAAGTTCAACCGCAAAAATAGCCCCTGAATTTCTGTCTATTTTTTGCTTTGTGTGTGCTGTGTAATACAAAAAATACTTATTTAAAATTCCCAAATAATAATAAGATTAGCAAAAAAGGATCTGTTGCAATGTGTGAAAGCCACATTGCAACAGATCGGATTTAAGAAAGAAAAACCGTAAAATGGCCGACACACGAAGCACTGGATTCACACCCTGAAACGGCGCAAAGAGAAGAAAATTTTCTTTGTAAAAAATAAGCATCTAGTTGTTTTAAAAGAAACAACTAATAGTTAGCATTAACACAACCAGTCAATCAAGGGCAAATACTCACTGCTGAACATAAGAGTTTGCCTGTGAACTTGTGTTTTGTGCGTGTGCCGCCGTCGCGTGCGTATTCTTAGCTGTGATTAATCCGAAGTTAGCTTTCGTGCGAGAAAATAAAGAAAGAAATGCGTCTGCGTCGGCCCTGTCGAAGCCGTCCTCGTACTCAGGTGGACTCTGACAAAAGAGGCGCCTCAGCACCCTGCCATCTGCCTCTCTACATGCAACCCTCGTCTGGAATCCTGCCATCCGCTGCCAAAAAAGGCCCGAGGGGTGGAGAGCCGCCATGCTCTGCCAGCCCGAGATATCTGCCCACGAGCTACTTCAGCAGGAGCTAGCGCTGAAATGCATTTAACTCGACCGCACGTACGAAGAGCTTCAATCATCCCCCCCAAAAAAGCCCTGAGTGACGTCACAGTCAGGTTTGTCCTTCAAGAATGCCCTCTTCTGTTCGGCAGCACGACAACTTGGGAGCTCGTTAGAGAATCACAGGGCAGGAAGGGGCGGATAGAGATGATTCACAGGAACAGAAAAGATGCAGGGATATAAAAATGTCTTTAAAAATTTTACATTTTGGTTCATTTAGATCTATTAATCAACTTACAAACCAGGCGGGATAAGTAATAACGCTACAATTTAGATTTTAAGTGCATTTGTTTTTGCGAAACAAAATTCAGCGAAAAATATGTCAGGTTCAAATTAGCATAATGTACACTTTACAAAAAATCAGCAAAATTATCTTTAAAATGTATTTTTGAGTTGCAGTTGTTTAGCAATATCTATGACTCAGTTTAAAAAAAATACTTGCCTTTTTAATTTTTTTTTTTTTTTTTT
>NW_006799956.1:2380482-2393879 GCF_000485575.1 Poecilia formosa
ACACACACACACACACACACACACACACACACACACACACACACCAATACACACACAAATCTGGTGTTTATGTGATCGATATACTGATATTTTCACTACAGAGCAAATTTTAGTAAATATTCTGATAAACATTTCGCTCCAAAGAGCCGGAAGCGGATTGAACCGATCAGTACATTATGTCCTTGTGTGTGTACGCTGCATCCGAAGCTCGAACCGCATCCCTGGAATGAAATTCCTCCACAACTACGGCCCTCCGCTAATTCACTGATCCCCACCAACTGCAATCCAAGAGCCACTGATTACTTTTGTTTGCGCGCTGCTATTTTTTTCCCCCAAAAAAATTCAGTCATTTAGTTTCAGAACACAAAAATAAATTCAAATTGAAAATTTTCTCAGTTCTATGTTGTTGTTTTTTTGTGTGTTTTAAAGCGGCGTTTCAGACAGAAATGGGCCCGCAAGAGTTAAGAAAGTTTGAATCGAATAATTTTTTTATTTTTTTTAAAGCATCTAAAGTTCGCTGTTGCTAAAGAGCTGGTGTCGAAACTCTGCAAGAATATGTGCATGAAATAAAAATAAAATAAATACTCACAGACTCCACAGAGCGAGGAGGCGAATGTTTGTTCTGGAGATGAATTTCCGTCCAGCTCTCCTCGTCGTAGATCCGAACCTCCTGTTAACAAGAGGAGAGAGCCATGAGCTCCGGGTCAGACCTTCTTCAGGTACCAAGTGAACCCCCCGACCCAGGAGCCTCTCTGCCCCTTCCATCAGACTGTCCCACTTCCAGCTCAGCCTTCAGTTCCGGCTGCAGCTCTTGGGGTCAGTCCCACCTTTGAGCCTCGGCCGCCACCCCCAACCCACCTTAGCGACAGCTAGCCCGTCTCCTCTCCAGCGGACGGTCCGGTCTGGGCCGGCGGTGCGAGGCCCGACATGATGAGAGGCCGCCACGCGGTGGTCGGCGGGGCTCCGGCTCAACCCCGTCCGCCCCGGTTAACAAGTCTTTCAGTGAGGAATGTTAGCAAACAGGCGCACGGCATGTCTGATGCATGCAAATGGCACAGGCGCTCCAAATCCCAGCCTCGGCATGAATAATGCAGCTTTTCCGACCACCGCACTGCCCTCATCACGCCCCGAATCAGATGCCTTCACTCCGAATCAGAAAAGTGTCAAAGTGTTTAGTTTGCTGCTGAAACATTTAGTTTCAACACCACACACACACACACACACAGAAATACACAATCACAGGGGAACAATTTGTACATGCAAGGGGGCGCAACGTGCAAACACCAGATATTCCGATGCAACTATTCAAAGATTGTTTTCTGACTCGGAACGTTTTCCCTCTGCTGTTGAGTTTAAAATTTTCTTTTGTCTGGAGTTGGCACCTGTCCCAGAAAGCGCTTCGGCTCAGCTCTCCACTCGTTCCCTTTCAGTCAGCGTGAAGCGGGGAGAGAGAGAGAGATAGACGGACGGAGAGAGAGAGAGAGGGAGAGACGAACGGCAAGACACGGGAAGGAAACAAGAGGGGGGCATAAAGCTGAGCGAAAAAACAAACACGGTACGGAAGTTCATGCGGGTCAAAAGTAGCGATGGCGGACGGGTGTTTAGGAACACTGAAACGTGCAGCAGCCGCCTTCCGGCCACACAGGCCGCGTTCTCCTCACTGCCATCCACTGTGTGGTCATCTAGACCGCAAGCCTACCGCAAGCAGGTTACCCGAAATGGCGCCCCGGCTCTCCCATCCAGCCGAGAAATTTCATCCCTCGTGCCCCCCTCCTTGCCCTCTGGTCCCCACGCACTGGGCTGCCGAAAAGGAAAAAGATTAAAAAAAAAAAAACTAAAAAAAAAAATCCATTCAAAGAAAACCAGAAGAAGCGAATGAATTCGACACAAAAACCGTAAGCGGGGAGGGGGGGCAAAAAAATCCCCAACAAAGTTAGAATATTTTGTTCTTTTTAAGTGAAAAAAAGAAATTCAACAGCAAAAAAGCGAGAAAATCCAAAGAAAGACGCAAAAAAATCTATGCGGCAAAAGTCAGAGAAAAGGCCCCTGGAATATCAACTTGTTGCCAGGTTTTGCAGAACTGCTGCTGTGCAGCTAGTTGGAAGCAGAGGGTTAAAATCCAGCTAGTAGTGAGTGAAAAAAAAGAAAGAAAAAAAAGAAAAAGCAGCTCCGTCTATGGAAGGGCGGGCTGTGGGGAGGCCCTGACTGTAGAAATAGCAGCACTTTTTTTCCTCTCCCTCTCGACTCCCCTTGCAGAGCTTCAGTCTCCCCCTTGCGTGAGGCTGGAGCAGAAAGAGGGGAGCAAACGAAACGGGGAAGAAGAAAGACGGGGGGGGTGAAAAAAAGAGAGAGAGAGAGGGAGAGGAGGAGACAGTGAACGCGTAGTGAAGAGGGGGGTGTTGCTGATGATGAAATAGAAGGCGTAGCGGAGCGCGCGAAGCCGTCACTTTTTCATCACATGTCCAACACGGCAAGGAACTGTATTTGAATTGAGGAGGAGGTAGGAAGGGAGGGGGGGAGAGAGAGAGAGAGAGAGAAGAGAGAGAGATCTGAATGTGGGAGGGGTAGAGGAGGAGAAACAACCCTCCAGCAGCGCGCAGGCGCAGTGGCTCCCGCTCCCACTGGGGTCCTCCATACAGTACCTCCGCCTTACTGTACATCAGCTAGTGAAGGGGGAAAAAAGGAAAAAGAAAAAGCAAGGAACATAAATAAACGGAGGGGAGAGAGACAGAAGGGGAAGAGAAAAAAAGACGCACAGCTGAAAGGAAATCTGTGAAATATGCAACGCTTCTTCTGAGAGCTCGTTAAATTATTAACTTCCTGTCTCGCTACGGTGCAGTTCTTGTCGCTTAAAAAAAACACACACACACACACCGATGGGAGGGCCTCGCTTGTACTTTTTCTGGCAGGAAAAACAAACACGTGAAGCAAATCGAGCGAGCGAGCGAATGAACGGATTCACGGGATGGAGGACAAAAAAAGAGAAAGAAAAATAACAAGAGCACAAGCATGGAGAGTGTTAATTTCAGTAACATGGAAGGGAGCCTCCTCCTTTTCATAAACACTCCCCCCCCTCCACACACACACACACACACGCACGCACGCGCACACGCACACGCACACGCACACCCCCTCTGTCGAAAAGCTTGAACCCTCAAAACCTATTCTGGCACAAAACATTGATAGTTTTGATTTATTTTTCCTTTATTTCCCGCAGAGACTTTTTCTCCCCAGCTGCCCTGTCGCCTACCAAAGCTTAAAAAGTTTATAGAAAATGAACCAAATCGTGTTTTTCTCTCTCTCTCTCTCTCTCTCTCTCTCTCTCTTTAGAGAAAGAGATGCTGGTCGGCCCCTTCTGAAACAGAAGAGCAGGTTTGCTTAAATGGATTTCATGTTCTGATTTACATGAAGAGTAGGTGAGGTGCAGGAGGGAGCAGAAAAAGGGGGGAGCGCTCGGGCTGCTTCCACCATCTTAGATTGTATTGATTATTCTTTGCTCTCTCTCACATGCTAACCCTCCCTCCTCTCTTCTTCTGCTTCTTTTTCCTGCCACCTTCTCTCCTCGATCAGCTTTTTCTCCCCGTTTTGTGGCAGATTACTGTAACGCTATTGTACAACAACTTCCTGCCTTTTTTGGCTCTGCTTCTAAAACCACTGCGAAAAGGGCAGAGCTCGTGGGCTCAAACTTTTTTCTTCTTCTTTTTTCACCCTCCCCACCCTCTCCTTTCCCTTCGGCCTCGAACCAGAGCAGCTTCTGTACGGAGAGGAATAAGGACATGTTAAAAAAAAAAAAAAAAACAAAACAAAACAGAGCGAGTCTGTTACAGAGGAACTATTCTGATTTCATTTCTGCTTTCTAAACTGCTGGCTGGGGAGTTGAGGAGGGCGAGCGGGGACTGCATGCCTAGCAGAGACAATGGGAGGAAAAAAAAAAGAAAAGGTGGGGGTTCAACTTTTTCTTACTCTTTTTAATCTGTGAAAACTTTCCATGTCGGTGTTTGGAGGGCGCTGAGCTCTTTACAGGGGCTTGAGGAGGTTTTTCAAACATGGCTGCTACCGTTTTGCAAAAAAAAAAAAAAAAAAAAGAGGGGGTTGCTGGCTTCTGCGCACACCCACCGTCTCTGGTTTTCCTTCGGTTCTCCTTTCTGACTACGAAAATCCCAACGCCTCCCTTCACACTTCTTGTTTGCTCAGTCTCTTTCTGCGATTGCACACCGGGGCGGAACGGGAGGTAAATGGGCTGTTTTGTGTTTTTCTTTTGAAAGAAAACATTGCAGTTTGTTTTGTTTTTTTTCCCCAGTCGTCTCCCCCTTCGAGCTCGGTTCGGACTCCCGACGCCGGCACCGGCTATATCCCGAGATTTTAGAAAAAGGAGCCCCGGTTCCACGTCACATCTCGCCATGCGTTTTAGCCAATTGAAAAACCCGTGACTTCATTATGGCCTTGATGTATAAAGCTGTCATGTGTGTATATGTTTGGGAACTTCATTTGAAAGAGGAGGGGGAAAAAATGAAATGAAATGAAAAGAGGGATGATGAAAGAGAATATGCCTAAAAAACTCCAGGATTAAATGATGGCGGCTTGCAGCGGGAAACTTTGTGGGTGTTTTGCAGGGTGTGCAGGCTTGCACTTTGCAGCAGCGTAAAGTTCATCTGAGGATACGGTTTTGGGTTTTGGTGCGGTGCCAGCTCCCACCGCGGCGCTCCTTTTACTTCACCCCTCTGATGCTCATCCAACTTATTTATTATGCCCAATTTAGACATCTTTAATTTATCATAATCCCAGAGAATAGAGCAGATTTTTTTTCTTTCCAGAAGAATTAAGGAGTCCAATTCATGCATTATTTTTGTGTGCAACTTTCAGCTTTTCTAGTTACTTTTTCGCTTTTTGCCTTGGAAGTGAAATTTTTGGAGAAGTCAAAAAAATGAAAATACTCAGCAAAGAAAACATAAAACTAAAGATGGGAGTTGCTTCTTTTACAAATAAATAAATAAACAAACAAAAATCCACCAATCACATTTACCTGATTGTGCAACATAAAACAAGATGGTAGAAAAAGCTGCAAAATAGCACGCAATTTATCTGCAATATTCTAGTAAAAAATATAATTTACCCCCCCCCAAAAAGTAAAATAAATCTGCATAAATCTTATTATTCCATATCTTTATAAATAGAGAAAAAGAATATTACAAATATTGAAAATGTAAAAATAAAAATAAATAATCACTTTTAGAAAAAAAAAATTGTACAAAAAATACAACTTGTGAACAGACTATTTAGCTCGTTATTCTTTTTTGTCCTCACTTTTCCATCAGGGAGAAAACAGCAAACACATATTTAAGTGAAATAAGCCATATTTTTCAGACTCAGGTCAGAAACTTTCAGATATCTTTCTAGTAATGCGAAGAAAAAAAAAAAAACCTACCCAGCGATCCACAACAACAAACAACATCTGCATTTCTAATTTTAAACGAAACATCAAAACGCCATCGGAGGGGAAACAGGAAGTGGTCAGCATCTATGATTGGAGAGCTTCTCCTAACCGACTCACTCAGGACGGGATAAAAGCAAACCACAAGCATCCCTTCTGACGCCGGGGTCCACAATATACTTTCTAGGAACAGAAGCGCGTAGTGTGTGTGTGTGTGTATGTGTGTGTGTGTGTGTGTGAGGTGGTCTCGGTTAAGCCCTGCACGTGTCTAAACAACTTCTCTATTACGCTCGAGACCTTTGGGGGCACTCCCCCATCGAGCGGGGAACAAAGGCCGTGACCCCGGGGTCAAAAGTGTTACATGGGAGGCTAAGCGGGCCCATTCACTTCTCCGCCGCTGTTTGCTTTAAGAAGGTAAAGATTACGAACACATTAACTATTACCGATTAGGGAGCAGGCGGGAGGGGGGGATCCCTCGTGGGAGCCAGGTCCCAGGGCAGCACATCACATCCTATTAACACGGCCTGACCTTTGACCCCTGCTCGTCACCCACAGGCAGTCAACTGTGACCGTCGGTTTCTGCTCTCTGAGCCTCTGAGACATTCAGGGAAGCAGATGAGCAGAGGAAAAGGAAACTTTTAAAAGATAAAATAAATAAAAACAGCTTTCAAACACTGCAGGTTTCTGTGCACACAGGAGTGGAGGGTTTGGTGTTTGCATCGGTGCTGCGCTCTGGTTTCGGCTTGGACCTCAGGCCAAGTTGTGCGCTCACGTGATGTCGGGTTTTCGGCGTGATCCGATCGGAGAAGTCGTACAAATCGTGCAGGAATGCTTGGGCTTCACGAAATGGTTGCATGTGCAGCAAAAGCTCTCAAAACACAAAATGGAGGAGACGAGGCATGCGCAGGAGGGGGATTCTATATATATATTATATTTTAGATAACGGTGATGTAGCGCTCCGTGAAAGGCGTGAGGAGCAGGTCCTTCATGATCTGGATTTCTGATTGCATCCAAACATTATTTTTTAACCCTGTGAGTCCAGACAGTGCAGCTCTTTCCCAGCTAATACTGCTCAGTTTTAAAAACACACTTTTTGTGTTTTATTTTTTTTAATATCTATATTGCTTGTGATTAAATCTTCTACTTTTTGTTTCAGGTAAACTGTGGAGAAAAGGACTTCCAGAACATAAATTCAAATTTAAGAAGCCCGTGTGCCTATTTTAAAACAGATAATTCATTACATGTAAAATTACAAAACATTAGTAAAAAAAATAAATAAATAAAAAAAGTTGTAAAATATTAGATTTTGTCTTTCATGTATAATCCTGTTTTGATTTTTCTTCTGTTTTTGACAGAATAATAGAAAAGTAAGGGAAAAGTTCATGTGTCCTTATAATGCATAAGAAAAGAGATATAGAAACATGTAAAATATTAAATTGTATTTCACCATGACACACAAAAATCACTTTTCCCCGTTAATTAACTCTACTTAGATATTATCGTGTAAATAGTCATGATTCTAATTGTGTTTAAGAAAATAAGCAAACATGTCAGAATTTATTCCACAATTCAGTCTTTAAAAAAAATTATGTATTCCTTCGTCTGTAAAAATTTTTTTTTTTAAAAAAAGGTCAGTTAAATATATTTTTTTTAATTTATGAGAAAAAATGCAATAGTTATTGTTGGAAATTATGCTCATCTAAGTGACAAATCTTTGATTTAATTCAAAGAACAAACAAAACTCAACCATTTTTACTTTTTAGAAGAATTTTAGTTAAAAGTTTCTATTATATGTTTACGATGTAAACCGTTTTCTACGTCCTACTGTTTAATTTTACCTAATTTAAAACTTATTTAACCTCATTTATTCTCAGTAAGGATTTTAAAAACTTCACGTAAATTTTTCTACTAGAATTTAAGTTAAAAAAAATAACCTTTTGTGAAAATGCAGAAAAAAAAATGTTGGCACACGTGTTGTAATCCTCTTGGCCAGCTTCAACTTTAACAATCCAGAAATGTCAAAAAACACATTTTCAAGCTTTCCGATTACTGGATAACTTGCAAATGAATTCATCTTTAAAAAAATAAGAAGAAAAAGAAGAAGAGAGGGGTAGCAAAAAAGCAGAAACAAACTCACTTTGTTGTCTTTTCTTTCCTCACAGGATTTCAAAAGAGCTCGAGGAGGAAGAGGAGCAGAGCAGAGGCTGGAAACGATGGTCCTGCTCGACTGCAGAGCTCAGACTGGACAACCCAGCCTGGGAGGGACGCTCCCTCACTGAAGCCACTTTTGGCAGCAGCACCCCTCAGGAGTCGGCCACATTGTGCCGGACCGGCACCGCGTTCAGGCTCAAACTAACGCAACTCAGGCAGCAGATCCACATGTGTGTCACCAGCGTCGCATTCAGAAGCGTTAATAATGACACGTCAAACAAGTTAACGCCGATGCAGAGGAGATTTAGTTGATTTTAGAGTGTAAGGGCGAAAGGCAAAAATGTTTCACGCAACAATTGCTTTTAAAATCAAGCACAACGTTTTGTGAATTTTTTTTTGTATTTAATTGCTGTGACTCAGCAAAGGGATAGTACAATTTAAACACATTACTACAAAGATTTAAAACAAAAATACAAAACAATCTACAGGTTTAATTTAAAACAGCAAAGCAAAAACATTCCTACTGCTGGTAAAATAAAACCATTATAGTGAAAAGGATTACATTCCTTTAATATTTTGTATGTTGACACTTGGTAACTTAAATAAATGCTTGCTATGTAGAAAATCAATAATTTTTAATGTCCTGCTCTGTATAGGGTCACAAGAATAACAACCAGAATTTAGCTGGTTATTTAATTAATTATTTAATTAACTTTTTGTTGTTTTTTACCCCGGTGAGATCATTAAGAACTGGTTATCATTTACATTGCCAACAAAAGCAAATGTCTTTAGTTTGAAATAGTTTTACCTTAATTGGAAAAGTCTGTTTTTTTGTCACCAGACATTTTTCCGAAACTGACAACTTTGCCTTTTTTGTATGCAAGGAAACAGTGAACAGTGTAGTGGCTTTTCTTCCAGCAGGCTGATTACAAGTGTGCAGCAACAGGTGGGGGAGGGGGCCGCGCTACATTACTCCACACGGCGTATGGACAGGGAAAACTTTGGGCTCGTCTGTGTTTTCTCTGGCATCTGGTTAAAATGGATGCTAAACAACAGGAGGAGCGGGAACTTTTTAAGTTGGCATGGCAACCAGACCGGGTCAGAAGCCCAGAACCCTCTAAGGTTCCCATGAAAGACGAGACGATTCTAGGTGAAAGCATTTTTTGGTGTTTAGGCTGTGCGTTCACAGGTGAGGTGTATGATCCTTTTTTAATCACCTTATCATTTAACATAAAGTTACACTGGGATTTCTGCTTTACAATCCCACTGCGTCGAACCAGAACCAAACATGGAGAAGCAACATTCAGCTTCTGAGCACCACCAATCTGGAACAAACTTCCAGAAAACTGCAAAGCTGCTGAAACACTGAGTTCCTCTAAAGCCACCTGTTTAGAGCCGCCTTTGATTAGCAGTAAAGGGAGCATTGATGACGGTCTTTGACAGAAAGTCACATTTTGCTTGTTTCATAATCGGTTACTGCTTTATGTTTTTATTGTGAGCTGTGTCGTTGGTGAAATGAGTTATACAAATAAACTTGGCTTACAGATTCTAGACATTTCAAAACAAAGGAGTGGAAGGGCACAGCATTTTATTAAAATGTACAAGTTTTTAATTACAACTATTTTGAACAATTTTCCACCTCAACACTTTCTGAAAACTCGTGAAACGTTGTGAAAAGCAGTCTTGATTTTTGTTCCAGTTCAAAAGACGCCCGGCTGGCAGCAGCCGTTACTACACCGCTTTCTCTGGAGCTACTTCCTGTCGTGTGAGTGCACATTTTTTCTTAATCGTTTGCAAAGAAACGTCTCAGTGCTTCATACAGACATCGGAGTCTGAAGTAAACTGAATGCCATCAGTGCTGGATGTATATATACATATAAATAAATAACCTGTAAGTTTAATTCTTTAATCATTATACGTCTATGTTTGCTTCAGTCACTTCCTTTTGTCACGTCTTAAACCACAGGAACATTCAACAAACGGTAACTCTACAGATCACATCATGTATTGGATTCTAGTCAGTTTTATTTATACGGCGCCAATTCACAACAAATGTCGTCTCCCCAGGGAATTTATAAATAAATCTGTTTTATTTCAATCATGCAGACGTTCCAGTTGATACTAGTTATCAAGCAGTACTGTGAGCTCGATTAATTTTGTTTAGTTTAAAAAGTTTATTTTTTTCTGTTTGCACAAGTATTTAAGTATTTAGATGATAATCTTCTAGAATCGACAATTTGACAAAATTGAAGTGTGAAATTATTAAATAAATAGATTATTTACTTGGAAGTCTCTTGCAAGTTTGTCTTTAACTTATTGCGAACATTTTACAGGTCTGTCACAATAAGCAATAAATCCATTAATCGGTGGATTCATTTAAACGAAATCAATAATTTTCATTTGCATAATTTATTGTTTTTCTCTTTTCTCTCTTTCTATGAAAAAACCTGGGTGACTAAAGTCTTCAGTCTGGTGTTTTGGTCTGAACCAGACCTTTTTTCTCTATGTTTGTTGTTTCTGTTGTTTTATTTATTTATATTGGATATTTAAAATGTCTTCCAGTTCCAGTGTTAAATGTTCATTAGAATTTAAAGTTCATTGCTGTTTCAGAATGCGTTCTTGCATTGTTACGCCACTAACTTTATATTACTTGAAAATAGCCTCAAACCATATTATCATTTATCTCACTAACTTCTGAGACAATTTATCGTCTGGCAAAATGGCCTAGATGGACAGAAAGAATATATTCTCCTTTCCATTAACCACTTTGTGAATATACATATTATTTAATCTGTGACTTCTTTAGAAAACTTTGTAAAATTTTAGTGGCTTGTAATAAAAGACACAAAAATCTCTTTCTAAGTCATCTTAACTCACAGCATCAGGACTCCACATACCTGGACTCACGAGGAGAGCCGATACTTTAAGCAACCCTGTGTTTTTTGTTTTATCCTCTCTGATGGCAGCCCTGGCGTTTTATGGGCCCGGACTGTCTGTGCCGCAGGGCTGCCAGAGGTCCAACGGCACCGCCTCAACGCCGCACTTCATCCGCTCGCGTTTTGTTATCTCACACACCCAAACCCGCATCCTTCGGCCCGGCTGAGAACGTGTCAAATGTGCGCCCTAATGCGCTTTATCCTTTTCATAAACACTGCTGCTGCTCCCGGTGCCTCCTCCGGGGCAGAGCCACAAACCGAGCCAGAACCCAAATCCCTTCTCGGCTCCCTTCCTCAGCACGATACTTCAACCAAAAAAAAAAAAAACTAAAACTATTAAAGCAGGTATTTTGCTGAGAGTAATAAAGAGCACCGAAATGTGCTTCTAAACTTCTGCACTGTAAAAAAAATAAATAAAAAAAAAGAACAAATGCATTAGGATCCCTTGGAGGAGGTGACACTGATGTGAAAGTGTCGTCGCCTGAAAAGCTCCGATTAGGGTGAGTTCAGGCTGGACTGACAGACTGACAGGTGTGATGTTATTTCCAGTAGGATATTTATCTACGTGGGAAAAGAGCTGAGATTTACAGGACAGCTGCAAAAACAGAGGCTGCACTCCAAGAGCAATTTCAGTAGCGCTCTCAGTTTCTGCAAAAAATAAAAAATAAATCTGACATAACTTCAAAGTGTCTTTGCTGCAGAGGCATGTCTAAATTTACATTTTACTCTTTATTGTTAGCATTTGACATTGCATGCTAGCAATAACAGTTACAGTTATATTGTGTAAAGCTATTGGAGTGCAAAGATAAGCTAAAATGTAGATTCATTTCTGACATTTTTACGCTTTTAACTGAAAATAAATACTCAAATACTGGCTGTAATTGTGTAAAAATCTGGATTATCTGCACTTTGCATAGATGAGGCAGCGGCCTGCACAAGTTCTTCACACCATAGTGAAATTATATAGTTAATCTATTTGAAACGGAACAGCAAAAATGATGTCAGGGCTGTTAAAATAACCACTTATCATAAAAGCTATGATAATCCTTTCACTATTACTTTGCTTTTGATGCACAGACCCTAAAAATAAACAAACATATAATTAGTAGTAGATTTCAGTTCCTTATTTCATCTCTTTAAATTCATTTCTAATCATTTTGGTTCTTTTCCAATTAAAAAGACAAGAGGAAAAAAAGAAAGTAGGCCTTTAAACATGCACCCAAACACCACTGTGTTGTTGTGCTTTTCACAGAGCGACACGAGGACGGCAAGCCGATACCAGCCGGTTAATTCGCAGGTCCATCAGCTCAGGTCACTTAGCAGACCTAATTACCTGTAGTTTCCCCCCCAACTGGAGTTTCAAAGAGTGATGGATGACACTCCTTTTGACTACGCACCATTAAAATACATTTTATAATTGCCTCGCCAGTCAATCTAACATAATGGGTGTGTGAAGAGGGACTGTGAGGAAACGTACTGTGGTTTCACTGAATCGTGGTAATTACACACAAAGTTAGAACTACAAAAACAGATCCAATCGTCTAATGGCTTTTATTTAAAACAGAACAGCGACAATTATTCCTCCTACGAAAAACAAAAACAAACATTTCATTTTTACAATTACGATGTCAGATAGTTATCCTTGGCAAATTATATCTGAAAAGATAAATTATTTCACACCCCAAACACGTAGGAATTAAAATCTAGTAAATAGATTTGTTAGTATTTAAGAGTTTGCTAAGTAGAACAAATCTTTGCGTGTGAGAGACGTGTGTTATCCTTCTTTCTGCCAGCTTACCGGCAGTGTGCAGCGTCAGGTGGGAGCACTGTGTGAGACGCTTCTCCTCACTCTGCTAACTGTTTCTGGCTCCTCGTTAAGATGAATTTGAGCCGCGCCAAGTTATATGATGGAATATTTTAGCGGATGTAAAACAACAACTTTTTAAAAGCGCAGTATACCAGAGCAGCAGATCAAAACTTGTGTTTAAACTCAAATTTTCAATCTTGTGGGGTGCAAATCGAGGGAAAACTTTTTTCTTGAAGGTGAAAGCGGACCAATACAATACGGGTTTGTACTTTAGCAAACTAATGTCTAATAATCTCCTGTTTTAGCAACAATGTGATGATGAATTAGTTGTAGGAAAGGGCGACAAGGACTCAAAGTTTTATTGCAATATGTTGTGGTAGTATTGTGATAAAGATAAAAGTGTCAATAAGAATTATCTATTACTACTTATTTGGGAAACTGCGCGGCTGTGACTGCGTGACACAGCAATTTTAACCCCACAAACATAAATACTGCTCTTGAGAAACACACCCATTTGTAGTTTGTTTCTTTCTGCATCAAATGCAACTTCAGCTCTTAAAGACAACACAACCTATGCACTAAAATTATAAGCAAAAATGGTTAAGATTACAGAGCAGTCGTGAAAACCCAGACGCTTTGCAGAATGTTACTAAATAATAATAAACAACATACGTAAAGTTAAGCATTTATATGATTCATAAGATGATTCAGCATCAGCTGACTGTGACCCATAAGCAAGACAGTTCTTATTGGGCCGGTTTGGACGACTCACTCTACTGGACGGACAAAATCATAACACAAGTTTACTCTAAGTGTACTTAATGTGGAGGTATGTGAACATCTACCTTGGAGCACACAGAGGTTTTGTTCTTCCCACACAAAAACACAAAACCCTGCCAAGTATTTTTGCTCTAGATGCTACTTCAAATATCTTAGTACATTTGAAATAACACAAAACTAACTTTCAAGTAACTTTTCATCAAAATATATCGTCTTGTTTTAGTTCAATAATTTAAAAAGTACTTGTTTCACATTATTTCACTTATAATGATACATTTTCCCGTGTTATACG